>NC_083285.1:60241057-60496057 GCF_963506605.1 Zootoca vivipara | reverse complement strand
CTCCACTACTTCACCACCCACACGCCAGCATCAGCCACCTGAGGGAGTTGCTTCACTCTGTCTAAGGGTAGGGCTGCCCCTAAATGCAACACGTTCGTGTGCACCGTTCAGATACAGACACACACAACAGCAATCTGTGTCACAGCGTGTTTTAACACATCAGCGACAAAGAACCACAATCAGGTGAGACACAGGGAGAGAACGAAGATGCCTGCAGCTAATGGGATGGTCCAATGCAAGAAAGTACGTTCCATTGCTCATCCTCAGCAGGAAGAGGAAGAGAAGAGTGAAGTGTGTGCAGGGAAGCCTTCAACTGTCAGCCAAGCAGATGTGCTTGGTTAGATTTTCTGGGGAAGCTTCCATTAGGAAATCCCTGTTTAGTATGGAGACGATTCTGCAAATTGCCCAGACAACAGATATGTGCCACAGCAAGAACAACACTTAGAATCACAGAACTGTAGAATTGAGGATCATCTAGTCCAGGCATCCCCAAACTGCGGCCCTCCAGATGTTTTGGCCTACAACTCCCATGATCCCTAGCTAACCAGTGGTCAGGGATGATGGGTATTGTAGTCCAAAACATCTGGAGGGCCGAAGTTTGGGGATGCCTGATCTAGTCCAATGCAGGAATATGCAGCTATCCCATACGGGAACTGAACCTGCAACCTTGGCATTATCAGCACCATGCTCTAACCAACCAAGCTATCAAGGCTATTATTTAAGGCCTTAAAAAAAGGAAAAACGGTTCTGGATTCTTTATATCACTATCTTTTCCGCAATAACTCACTTCCTTCCTCCTCCTTTCCACCAGTTTCCTGCATTTGGGCCCTAGACATAATAGGATCTCAGTCCCTTGACCCTATCACAACTTGATCATGTCCGTTCCTGTACACACACCCTCTCTCTGACACTCACAGGCTGGCAGTATACTTATTATATTACATATACATGTTAAAAAGCACAGGCGTTTGTAGGGTGGAGATGCACCCTACTTTACAGAGAACAGTCCTCTGCTTGAAGGCACTCTCTAAGAACATAAGAAGGCTCTGCTGGATCAGGCCAATGGGCCCATCCACTCCAGCATCCGGTTCTCAAAGTGGCCAACCAGATGCCTCTGGGAAGACTGCAAGCAAGACCTGACCGCAACAGTGTTCTCCCCCACTTGTTATTCCCAACGACTGGTATTCGGAAGCTTCCAACAGTGCAGCTAGAACATTGCCACCACGACGTGTGGCTATTGCTGTTTGAAGGGCTGTGAAATCAAGACAAAGAACCTGAAGAAGGGGAAAGCAGCAGAGACCCTGGAAATGTCCATCAACAGGGAACAAGCTCACCTGGTGGCAGCCTTTCCTTACTAGGCGAAGGTGAACTTAACACATAGTAGACATTTCTAAATGTGCATCTAGGCCTATAAATTAAAATATGCAAGTTTAATGCAGTTCCGTGCCATTCTTTGTTGGAAAAGCATTCCCTTGTCAACACTTTTATGCTTATTGAATTTAAGCAGAATGTTTAAAAACAACAACAACTTGGGCTAGTGGTTATTTTGAACATCACTGTTCTTAGCTGTCTTGAACACCATGCAGTGGAAAGGTTGATTATAAATTTAACAAGCAAACAGCAAAAAAATGAACAAAAAACAAAACACTATTTGGTATTATTTCAGGTGTTCAGAGTTGATTATTGTAAATATAGGCAATTCCAAAAGTCCCAATTTCTATTTATTTTATTTTATTGATTTTTCTATATTGCTCTACCATAAAAATATCAGGGTGTGTTTAGCATCAAAACACAAAATATGTTTAAAAATAAAATAAATATGAGAATACATGTGGGGGGAAATGTAATGCAAGGACGCAAACACCCATTCAAACATTGCAGGAAATACCTGCAATGATCAGAGATGGGTGTGGAGACTTGCACAATTAAGCAGAGCCCTGTTCAAATACAGTGGTACCTCTACTTACGAATTTAATGCGTTCCAAATGCACATTTGTAAGTAGAAAACAATTGTAAGTCGAATCCCATAGGAATGCATTGGGAGAAAAAATTCATAAGTAGAAAAAATCCTATCTAAAAATTCGTAAGTAGAAAAAATTATCTAAACCGCATCCAAGATGGCGGATAGAGCTCCATTCGTAAGTAGAAACATTCGTAAGTAGAGGTACCACAGTATCTGGGGCATGAAGAAAAGCAGATAATCACGTCCATAACCCATATTCCTAACCTTCTATATACATCGATCTAAATGTTTAAAGAAAGTCTATGTGCATATGACTTGCACATGTCATCAAGGAACATGAATCCATGCATATACAGGTTCTGTTCGGACCTTCAGAACATCACATGAACTCTAGGTGATGAAAGGACAGGTATGATTGCGCCTCCACATTTAAGATATGCATGGTTTCCAAATATTTATTATTAATTTATTGCTCATATACCCCACCTTTTCCTCCAAGGAGCTCAAGGTGGCGTACGTGGCTCTCCCTGATCCTTATTAGTTCTTTGTTGGGTTTGTGCGGCTGATGGGAGTTGGACTCCTAGAAGTCATTACTCTGGGAAAGGCTGGACTAGAAGATTTGGACTTATTTTTGGTGCAGACTGAGATCAGCTTCAAACAACTTTACTCATAAAAAGAGGCATGTCCAGTGGATCAAAAGGGCAGTTATTAAAATATGGTGTGTGCATGCGCTTTGATTTGCAGAACAAAATAAATTGTTAAGTGGTCTGCCTAGACCCCCACCAATTTTCAAGTGGTCCACCAAAGAGAAAAGAAACACCCAGCAGTCTCTTCTCTAGGATTCTTGTTTTATTTAGTAAAGCAGATGCGGATTGCTTCTGATTGAGTGGCAGAGTGGTGGCAGGAGACAATCATTGCTTAAAACGTTCCTAGCCATTCATTTTCCCCCATTCAAAATGCTCCCCCCAACCACTTTACTCCCTTTGAAGTCTCTTAGTTTAGGGGGGAAAGTGAGAAAGGGGAGGCATGATAGAGGTGTATCACATTTTGCATTCTGGGGTAAAAGTAAATAGGCAAAGGCCTCTGGGGTGGTGAAGTGAAGCTTAATGGTGAGAGGTGGTGAGGGAAGGCAGAGCATAGCCATCATGGCTAGTATCTTTATTGTCAAGTCCTCTTTTGAAGTTGGTGGCCACCACTGTGGGAGTGAGTTCCACAGTTTCACTGTGCACTGCATGAAGATGTGGCGTTTTTTTTAAATAAAGAAACCAAAACTGTCCTGAATCTTCCAATGTTCAGCCAACCAGCCAAAGCAGACAAGAAACAACATATAAGAGCCAAAGAAAAATAATTTCAGTGAGCATTCAACTGTGTAATCCTTTGTATTGCTACATAGAATGAAGTCTCACCCTCTTCACTGACATTTACTCCTAGGTAAAGGTACATAGGATCACAGCCTAAAATTCCCAGGGTGGAGAAGGAGAAGCTTGTATAGTCTTTTATACTATAGCAGAGGGTGCAATTCTATGAACATTTACTTGGGATTAAAGACTACAAAACTCAATTATTACTATGCAAGAAGATCTGTCTGCAAACATAAAGAGATAAACACAATGTTAGTATTAGCAAAAGTTTTCATTTCAAATAGCTGTGGGGGCAGCGGCAAGAGAGAATAGCAACGTACCAAGAAGGAATGAGCTACTGAATCAATTATGGGCGAGAATTGATGCCCTTGATTCAGATACTTGCACAGAAAGTAGTATAATATGAAGTTGCCTTATGCCGTCAGATCATTGGCCCATCCAGCTCAGTATTTTGGGTGTGGACCTGAATGCCCTCATGAGCTACCTTCCAAGAAGCCACACGCTGGTGGAGCACAGGGCTGAGCAATGGCCATGACTCTTACCTAGTACGCTAGGCTAAACACCAGCCAGAGGTTTCCAAACCCGTACATCCAGGCAGGCAAGAGGCTTTACCACAGTTCAAGGACACATACCAGGCAGGCAAGAACACACAAGGTATAGAGTGTGGCCTGGGGATAGAGGGTGTGAATGGAGAGCATGATGTGTAGCTGGGGAGAGCCTGGAGAACCAGGCAGAGAGGTTGGGGTGTGTGTTTGGCCCTAGCTCCCTCACTTAAGAGTCATAGAACTGTAAAGCTAGAAGAGATACCCAAGCCCTGCAAAGCAGGAATCACAACTAAAGAATCCTTGACAGATAGCTGTCCAAATACTGTTTAAAATCCCGCAATGAAGGAGAGTCCACTTCCAATCTACTTCTCCACCCTGGTCTACTCTTGACTTTCCAGGATGAGATCCTTTTAATGCAGGAATGTCAACTAAAGCATCCAAGACAGATGGCCATTCAACCTCTGCTCAGAAACCTCCAGCGGACTCTCCTTCCTTGGAGGTTTTTAAGCAGAGGTTGGATGGCCATCTGTCACGGATGCTTTAGTTGAGATTCCTGCATTGCAGGGGGTTGGACTAGATGACCCTCGGAGCCCCTACCAACTCTACAATTCTGTGATTCTATAGATGGTGAGAATGGAACCTGGAGCCCTCCAAATGCAAAGCATGTGGCCTACCTTTGAGACACAGCCCTTCAACGTCACTGCTCTTGACTCCCTCACCCCACCAGAGAGGAAGTCTACGTTGACAATTCTGGTGAACTCTTAAGCAGGTGGGGAGCCTCTAGCTTACTCCACCCTCCCTCCCTCCCTCCCACTTCTAGCAGGTGAACCATACTGCATGCAGTCTCCTGTTATTCAGCAGCAGCAACACTGTGTGGTGATCTGCCTCAGCCTCTTGGACTCTCCCCACCCACCCACCCACCCAATCCTGTAGCTGCACCCTCCAGCGAAACCCTGCTTGCATCTGTTTCTCCCCAGATCAAGGCAAACATGCTGGCAGTGACTTACGATGTTATTTTAAGAGAAGTGAGGGTGCAGTAACTTTGGTAATCAGTGGCCCTTATTTGTATTCTTTTGGAATGCTAAATATAAACACTCTAATCCAGCAGAGGGGCATATTTCCGCATGCGATTCCCTAGCCCAGCCGAAAGAGGAATCGTGTGTGAAAACGGGTGCTATACATGGGGAGGGTGCTCACCTAATCCAGCCAAGTGGGGCAGCATGCACACAGCTGAGAGAGAGAGAGAGAGAGAGAGAGAGAGAGAGAGAGAGAGAGAGAGAGAGAGAGAGAGAGCTGCGATATCACTGTGCAACTGTACTAGAGACTGGGCAGCGTGGGCCGGACTATATATTTTTTTAAAAAATGAATGAATTCCTATGCCCCACAGATAACCCAGAGATGCATTTTAAATAAAAGGACGCATTGGTGCTGACCTTTAAAGCCCTAAACGGCCTCGGTCCAGTATACCTGAAGGAGCGTCTCCACCCCCAACGTTCTGCCCGGACACTGAGGTCCAGTGCCGAGGGCCTTCTGGTGGTTCCCTCACTGCATGAAGCAAAGCTACAGGGAACCAGGCAGAGGGCCTTCTCGGTAGTGGCACCCGCCCTGTGGAACACCCTCCCATCAGAGGTCAGAGAGATAAACAACTACCTGACACTTAGAAAATACCTAAAGGCAGCCCTGTTTAGGGAAGTTTTTAACCTGTGATATTTGATGTATTTTAATGATTGTTGGAAGCCGCCCAGAGTGGCAGGGGAAGCCCAGACAGATGGGCGGGGTATAAATAATAAATTATTATTATTAATTATTATTCTACCCATGTAAAAACACGGTGATTCCCGGACCGTCCGTGGGCCAGATTGAGAAGGCAATTGGGCCTTAGTTTGGGGACCCCTGGGTTAAAGAGTCTGTTTCTGTTGGTTTATCTATTTTCTGAACTGCCATCTTGGTATCTTATGCAGAGAGGCTTAAATGGCTCAAGGCAGCAGTGAGGCACAGCTCCCCATCAGGAGTGGCTCATCTATGCTCCCCAGATGTTGCTGAACTCTAACTCCCATTAGATCCAGCCAGCATGGCCAGTGGTCAGGAATTATGCCAACAGCCACCCAGAAACACCTGGAAGGCCAAAGGTTTGCAACTCCTGCTTTTCACGATCCTTGCACTTTATTTTTAAGGAAATTTTTTTGACATAAATTCTAGTGAGAATCAGACTAATTTACAAAACAAGAGTGATTTTTTAATAAATCCCCCAGAAAATAAAAAAGAAGAGGGGGAAAAAAGAGAGAAAAAGATAGATAGAAAGAAATAACTGTAAGGCCCTTTATCATCTTTACAGTTGTCAAAAAGTGGGATTTCCCCCACTCCGATGGCTATGCAGTGACAGTTTCACGTCATCAAATCAGCTCTTGAGAACCTGTTAAGTTCTTCTGAACCTGGTTTGCTTATGAACATCTTAAAAGCGATCAGTTGCTGCTGATTTCTTTTGCCAGCTATTTTTTTTCTGCACCTGACGTTTGCAAACCATAAAGCTTGTTTTTTTTAAAAGTGTTTTTAATTTAAAAAAACCCAAAATAGTCTGCACACATTTTAATAAAAATCATATGAATGTCCTCAATATATTTATTTCAATTTAAAATCAGTTATGATCTGCTCGTCAATCCTAAGGAGAGCAGAGTGATGTGCAATTAAAAGAGTAAAAGAAAAGAGAAGTAAGATAGCAAATGGGAACTCAGGAAGCTGCCCTCTACTGAGTCAACTCACTGGCCTGTCTAGCTTGGTTCCTTTCCAGGACCAATTCAAAGTACTCACAAAGCTCTAATTGATTTGGGTCTCAAAAATCTGCCTCCTTCCCTATAGACCCTCTCAGGTGCTGGGACCAGTAGAGGGGATCCTCTTAGAATGATCAAACAGAGATTTCCCTCCCTCCTTTTGGGGGGCGGGGGGGAGAGAGATTTGCAGCACTAGAAAGAACAGCATTCCTAACAGATCATGATCAATAGTATTGCTGTGAAGGTCCCATGAAACGCTCTGTGGGAAAACAAAGAGTTCTTCAAGTGGGACCCGTAACACAAGGCTGCGGTGCAGAGTGTTTCTGGGGCTTATGCCAGCCTGCCCAATTCCAGAACACTCTATGACATTGCCCCTTCCCACCCTCAGATCCACCCCCCTTTCACTAGAATAAATACTCAGGATTCCGTGCCCTCTAAGCATGCTCAGTCCACACTGTGCTGTTATTGCGTGTGTGTGTGTGTGTGTGTGTGTGTGTGTGTGTGTGTGGTGTGTGTGTGTGTGTGGTGTGTGTGTGTGTGTGTGTGTGTGTGTGTGTGTCAAACTGTGGCAGTATCCACACACAAATAGGAGGTAGGTTTTGGCTACATAAAGGATTTGTACAGTATGTGGGAGTACAAATTTGCTGTTGGTATGAGCCCAGTTAATATTTTACACAGGTTTCATTTACGTCTTTTAAACTCAGCTACAGATACGCAACACACACACACCCCCCCAAATCATGCCAAGTTTGTATCCTTTAAAGGGCTACAAGTATGAAAAGTGAGAATGGTCTACATCTGATATGTTTTCTCATGGGGATTTGTTGTTAAGTAGCAAGGGCTCACTTTGGAAGCCTTGATACAGTTGGCTACAATACAGTTTAGATGGTATATTTAGGAACCTATTTTTTGTTCCAGGAAGTGGCATGCTGAGCTGTCATTTTCATTAATGGGAATTTAGTGCGTGTGTCAAGTTGAGATTTTTTTTAAAAAAAAGTAATACAACTGATTTATACTTTGAAATATATAAATGTGAGGTGTTTATGTGGTGGTGAAGAAGCTGAATTGCAAAGAAAGAAGAAAAAAAACCCAGAACTGGTAAAGAAAAGCATTATGCAATGTGTTGATTCTTTTTTAAAAATAAAAGTAAAAATAAATAAACTCAATCATTTTTAAATCCCAGTCTTCACTGTAATTGGTAACTTAAACAATGCCAGTATATATATACTAATTAGGGCTAAGCAGAAATTCCACGCTGTTCTCCAGGAATGTTTTCAGCACTGCTAAACACACACACAAAAAAACCCAGCAAAAATATTTCATTCAATCGTATTGTCCTTTCCGGCTTCATTTGCCATCTGTGATCCCACCCTGAAATCAATTCTGATTGTGTGCAGAGGGTAGCACAGGGGTAGCCAATGAGGTGCCCACCATATGGTGTTGGACTACAATTCTCATCAGCCCCAGCCAGTGTGATCAGCAGTCATGGACGGAGTTGTAGTCCAACAATATCAGGAGCGCACCACGCTAGCTACCCCTTGCTGTAGTGATACCATCCAGTTCACTGAGTGAGGGCTGGGAAGAAGAAGAAGAGGAGTCTGGATTTGATATCCCACTTTATCACTACCCAAAGGAGGCTCAAAGCGGATAACAATCTCCTTTCCCTTCCTCCCCCACAACAAACACTCTGTGAGGTGAGTGAGGCTGAGAGACTTCAAAGAAGAGTGACTAGCCCAAGGTCACACAGCAGCTGCATGTGGAGGAGCGGGGACTCGAACCCGGTTCACCAGATTATGAGTCCACTGCTCTTAACCACTACACCACACTGGGAGGAATTATGCACATGTCTAACTTAGGAAGCATTGCTTGCTCATGCTCACGCAACTGTTTGTCCTCAGTGGTACCATCACACAGCCCAATCAGATTGCCAAAGTGACGTTTTGTGACATCATTGAATTCACCCTGTGCTTACAGATTAGTTGAGATGATTCATGTGACCAATTCAATAGGAAGAAACCGTACATGGGAGAAGAAAAATGGCACCAAAGCAGTATCAGGTGGGGGAGAAACATCACAGAATAGAACTGAGGGGGGAAAGGTGAACCCTCCCACAATTGAAGAGCAGTTCAGGAAAAATTTCCACCTACTTTGAAACCACTGTTTTTGGCCCGAAACCTGAAACAAGTCTATTCGGTGCAACAGGAGATGATATTTTTGCAGATTATGAGCTTCTCTGAAAGTCCAAGAGTTGTACGATCCAGCCAAGCTTAGCACTTTCAGTAAATTCCATCCATTTCAGTTGGAGAGCATGGCAAGGTGGCGCTTAAATTTTCCACTGAAATGAAGAGTGGATCTAAATCTGCTAAACTTTGGCTGCATCCCACATTTAGCAACCTAATCCTGAGTAGTAGCAGTAACACAGTAGCTCATATGGATGGTTTAGGTACCCTATTAGTGGGGAACAACTTCTCTCTCTCGAAATTAGAATCATTGTTTAACCGGCATTTTTTGCTCACTCTCCATGAAATCTAAAATGGCAGCAAAATGCTGATCCTTTGATAAATGGGAGCCAGTGTACACAGAGCGAGCACATAATTGTGCATTGTGTGGCAGAAAGAGAATGCTTGCTCTGGAAAGATTTGATTCATGGCACCTACATTCATAAAATTCTGTTAAGAGGAAGAGAGAAACCAATTGTTCTCCATGGAGACTGATGGTAAACCAGGAGGGAATGGGATCTTATTGCAGGAAGAAAGAGGAAGGTGAAAATACCAAGAGTTTTCACCAGCAGTTAGAATAATCACACAATGGTGAAAACAGAACCCAGGGAGGCTATACTGGTGCCACTGCCAGAGACTTTTCTTTTTCCTGAACAAGTGGGGGTGGGGAGGCAGGTAAGAATGGATTAAATGTGGCTGGCCCTACTTCTAAAGAGAGTCAATGGAACAACCGTAGCCAATAGGATATCCTCTGGGTATTGCTGGAGGAGAATTCCCTTCATCCCTGATCATTAGCTATATGGGACTTGTACAACACCTGCAAGGCGCCAAATTGGCTGTCCCTGTAATCAGAGTGTGGAACTTGGTCCTAAGTTAACTTGGGTTCAAAGCCCAGCTCAGCCACAAAGCAAACTTCCACCAGTCACTATCTCTGCCTTACCTAGCTCAGAAGGGTATGGTGAAGATAGTATGGATTCAAGGGACAAGAAAGGAGAGTCCAACTAAACATCAGGAAGAACTTTCTGATGGAAAGAGCTGGTTGACAGCAGAATGGACTCCCTGAGAAGGTGTTGGGACTCTCCTTCCCTGGAGGTTTTTAAGCAGAGGTTGGATGGCCATCTGTTACAGATGCTTTTGCTGAGATTCCTGCACTGAATTAGCATCTAACTTAGGGGTGAGGGAAGCTGTTACCCTCCAGGTGTTGCTGAACTACAGTTCCCATCATCCATGACCTTTGGTGATGCTGTTTGGGGCTGATGGGAGCTGGAGTTGAACAATATCTGGAGTGCTACTGATTCTGTGGGGTGTTAGTGGTGGGGTAGTAGCTCTGGTGAGGGACAAGTCATGCTCCTTCAAGGGTAGTGTGTTCCCACCTTTAGTCCCCACCCTGCAATCAGCTCTCACCTGTGGATCCTAGAAGCTGTTAGCATGAGACAGGGGTTGAACCACCCTGAGATCTCTGGTGGTATACAAACTTAAGGAATTAATCAATAAAGTTCTATGATTTTACAGGTTGGCCCCATATACACCCCCATTAGCGCCTTCATGTTTGCATTCCAGCACGACAAATAATATATACTAATGGTAATCTCAGTACTCCAAGCATTGACCCGCTACGTAGACAAAGCAACACCACACATATACATGATATATCAGTGTGCTTACGGTAGGGAAATCATAAGGTTTAAAAAAGGACAAAAATTAACAGAAACACCACCTCTGTTAAAAGACACCTGCTTCTTGGGAGAAAAGCAATGACAAACCTAGACAGCATTTTAAAAAGCAGAGACATCACCTTGCCGACAAAGGTCCATATAGTTAAAGCTTTCCCAGTTTTCCCAGTAGTAATGTATGGAAGTGAGAGCTGGACCATAAAGAAGGCTGATCGCTGAAGAATTAATGCTTTTGAATTATGGTGCTGGAGGAGACTCTTGAGAGTCCCATGGACTGCAAGAAGATCAAACCTATCCATTCTGAAGGAAATCAGCCCTGAGTGCTCACTGGAAGGACAGATCGTGAAGCTGAGGCTCCAATACTTTGGCCACCTCATGAGAAGAGAAGACTCCCTAGAAAAGACCCTGATGTTGGGAAAGATTGAGGGCACTAGGAGAAGGGGATGACAGAGGACGAGATGGTTGGACAGTGTTCTCGAAGCTACGAACATGAGTTTGACCAAACTGCGGGAGGCAGTGCAAGACAGGAGTGCCTGGCGTGCTCTGGTCCATGGGGTCACAAAGAGTCGGACACGACTAAACAACAACAAAACCACACATGGAGGGGGAACCTGGTGGGAAAAGGTGTTGTATGGTTTGTGCTGTTTTGAATTCATTCATTCATTGTGGGGTTTTCTTATTATTATTTTATGCCATTTTATTTCTCATTTGGCTAGGGTATTTTTTTTAAAGAATGCTTTAAGCCTCCCTGAGTGTTGCAAATGCATTGGAAGGGGGCAGTGTATAGGTTTTCCAAATGAATCAATAAAATCCTACCCACTGCACAGCACTGGCTCTGATAAAAAAAAGTATGCTTGCCTGTTGCTTTTCTAGTGGAGGCTGCCCAGTTCACTGCAGAACAGAGTTCTTCTTCCCTGTTGCACCTGCTGCAAAGGGAGATGCCACTTTTGGCAAAATCCTTCCTCTGGGAAGAATTAAAAGCAAAGGATCCTTGTCCGCAGAAATCTCTCTGCCAATAACCCCCTGCAGAAATCTAAATGGCACCCCTGCTAATTGCGCAACTGAACATTTCCTGTGTACAAACCAGTTTTTTGCCTCCCCTGCAAACTACCACACAAATTAAAGAAGCAAGAGAAAATTAAAAAGAAAACGGGAAAATAAACAAATGTTCTTTGTCTTCAGTGTTTTTGGACTCTACAATTTTTTATAAATAATAATTAAAAAATCAACATATATCCCTACAAAATCAGGTTCTCCAGGTTCTTGACACACTCTAGCATCAAGCCACATTGGAATGGTGGGAGGCAGACCCAGGATAGATCGATGAAAATGAAGGGGTAGCCTTATGTAAGCAAAGGAATGGGAATATGCAAATATAAGCATGCTTTATTCACAGTGCCTCTCATTAAACTATGTGGGGCAAAACAAACAGGTTGCAATCTGGGACACAGCTGAGAAATAACTAAATTCCCTCTTCTCCTCAAATGCCAATACAGAGGGTTTAGCCTTCACTGTTTTGGTGTTCTTAACCCAGAATCACAGAATAATGAAATTGTAGAGTTGGAAGACACCATGGGGATCATCTAGACCAATCCCCTGCAATACAGGGAATCTTTTGCCCAGCGTAGGGGCTCAAATGCAAGACCCTGAGATTAAGAGTCTTATGCTCTACCAACTGAGCTATCCCTCATGAAATGAGTGGCTGCCATTAGGCCCTATGAGGGAAAGCAAAGCACCGCATTTGGGAACCACCACAAGAGTGCTCCTCACCCAATAGGGCAGGGGTAGAGAACCTGTGGCCCTCCAGGTGTTGGAGGACTACAATTCCCATCAGCTCTGAACACTGGCTAGCTGAGGTTGAAGGAGTTAAGACTCCAACATCCAGGGGCAAAGAAATCCAGGCCTAAGGATCAGATGTAGCTTTTTAGCCTTATTTATCTGACCCTTGGGACACTCTCTGGGCCACACCCTCTCCTCACATAACCTTCTTACCAGCTTGGCTGAACACCCTCCTTGAATGCTTTGGCCTGGCCCTTGTTCAACTGGGATGACTGGATGAAGAAGGATGTGTCTCTGTTTGCAGAACCCTGTGATCTTTTCGTGGCTGAAATGCAACCTACCATACAAAGGAAAGAGTCACATCCATTGCCCTACCCACTTTCTTCCCCCTTTGGCCCTGCCCGCCACTCACATGTGCCCCCCAGTAAATTAGCAATGAAGGAATGTGGCCCCTGAGCTGAAAAAAAAAACATTCCCCACAACTGCCATGGGGTGTAAAAACAGCGTCTCCAGAGGGGGATTTAGGGGAGTGCGGCCAGCATAGCTGCCAAGTTTTCCCTTTTCTCGCGAGGAAGCCTATTCAGCATAAGGGAAAATCCCTTAAAATAAGGGATAACTTGGCAGCTATGGCGGCCAGTTCGGGTGCAACTGGGTGCAGAGCCTCGAGGCATTGCGGGGTGTGTGTGTGTCAAATCTATGAAATAGACTGGAATCCAAGAGTTGTTGGGGCACCACATTTTGGTGTCACACGGGACACCGCTGAAATTTGAGTCCTCAAGGTCTATCACTGGTGTCTCTATGTGCTGACTGCTGTACAGAGATGCTCCATATACACACCGAAGAGTTCTGACTAGCTAAATGCCCTCCGTTTTAATTATGGGCACTGCATTATGCCTTGCATAATTGAAAACATATGAGCCCTGCTGGATCAGGCAAAGCTCCCGCTAGTCCAGAATCCTGTTTCTAGCAGAGGCTATCAGATCCTTCCAGGAAACCCACATTTAGAACATTACGATGACAGCATCTTGCAGGGTTGCTCTTTCCTCCAGTGACGCATGGAGGTTCCGTTTAGATACCCTATATACAAGGGCCGGGGAGCTTTTTGCAGCCTGGGGGCTGCATTTCCTTCAGGCATCCTTCCAAAGGCCAGGTGCCAGGTTCAAGGCTCCTGCTTTGACCTACAAAACCCTGAACAGCGTTGGGACCAGGATACCTTACAGCAGTGGTTCTCAAACTCTCCCCCCCCCTTTCAGGGTCACACTTTCACCACACCAAATTTTTTGTTGATAAGAAATGCATTGGAAAACAACAACAAAAAAAAACACCTCCCAGCAGTGCTTGATTTATAGCAGAGAATACAACCATCTTCTAATTTGATCATGGGACATCCAGAAGGTATTAAACAATGCAACTGCATAAGAACAGGAATCACTCCCAAAATATAATTATAAAAAACCTCTGTATATACCTTAAGTATGTCTACAATCTCAATGAGAGGTGTGAGCTTGCTTTTGCCAGGTAATCTCATTTACTGTTTATTGGGTCTAATTTGAGGCAAACAAACTCTCATCTCCTCATCAGCACAAAGACTCCCTTCTATTTTCTTATCTTTCATCTTTGATGTTCTTGCTTTCATTTTGAAAAGATACAGTAGCTACCCATATTCTGCAAGTAAAAATAATAAAATTTTGATACCATACTATACTAAACCCAAATGTTTAAATGTTTCTTTGATTGCTCTTAAATCTTCCCGCCACTCTTGCCATTCTCCCCTGCCACACCCTTTGAGAACCACTGATTTTAAAGACTGCCTGAGCACCATATCCAAGCACAATCACTGTGACCACCCAGAGAAATGCTAGCAGCTGCCCCATCATGTTACAGAAGCCCACCTTAGGTGTGATTCTTGCATTTCAGTGGGTGGACTAGATGACTGTTTGAGGCCCTTCTTAACCCTACAAGTCTATGATTTTTATGAATTTGTGACTGGCCTACACTAGAAGTCAGACATTCATTGCCACCAGTTCCATGCTGTGGAACACTCTTTCCGCAGAGATTCAGCAGGCATCCTTGCTACTGACTTCAAGGCATCTCTTGGAAACTTTTCCATTCCTATGGGTCTTTGCAGATGTTCAAATTGATCAACACATTAATGTAATGTACTTCCATTGTTTTCAATGACCTATATTTTATAGTTGTACACTTCCATTTTATGTTGTGGCGGTATTGAAATACTTTCACAAAGTTAATTAATGTTGAAGGTAGGTGGGGCTAGTGGTGGGGAGAGCAACAAATTTTTTAATTAAAAAAAAGGTACAGTAGGCTATTTTCTACATGCACTCATACATCCCTCCTTATCTTCCAGTTCAGTGAGAGTTGTGGCCTAGGGAGAGTTCTGAGGGCCAGGTGGAGGATGAATGTGGCCCTCCAAATCACTCTAAGGCTGAGGCTCCCTACCCCAGTAATTATGTTAATAGCAACACTCAATTCATAGAATCATAGAATCATAGAGTTGGAAGAGACCACAAGGGTCATCCAGTCCAACCCCCTGCCAAGCAGGAAACACCATCAAAGCATTCTTGACATATGCCTGTCAAGCCTCTGCTTAAAGACCTCCAAAGAAGGAGACTCCACCACACTCCTTCGTAGCAAATTCCACTGCCGAACAGCTCTTACTGTCAGGAGGTTCTTCCTAATGTTTAGGTGGAATCTTCTTTCTTGTAGTTTGAATCCATTGCTCTGTGTCCGCTTCTCTGGAGCAGCAGAAAACAACCTTTCTCCCTCCTCCATATGGCATCCTTTCATATATTTCAACATGGCTATCATATCACCCCTTAACCTTCTCTTCTCCAGGCTAAACATGCCCAGCTCCCTAAGCCGTTCCTCATAAGGCATCGTTTCCAGGCCTTTGACCATTTTGGTTGCCCTCCTCTGGACACGTTCCAGTTTGTCAGTATCCTTCTTGAACTGTGGTGCCCAGAACTGGACACAGTACTCCAGGTGAGGTCATGAGTGTAGCTTATTTCATGGACAGAATCACCCACACCCACACCTCAGCAGGCTGGGAGGTGCACCAAGGGTTGCAGAAGGACACAAAAATCTGTAGGGGGGGCTTGGAGAGGAGAACCCCCAAAGAGCTGGAGAGGGTAGGATGAAGTGACTTGAAATCTGAACAGGAGCACTCTGCGCTGCAGCATTTTGTTGCAGCCCCCCCCGGGGGGCTATATCTAATAACTGTTGAAAGACCTTAGAAGGAAGGATAATTGATCAGAAGGCTAATTTGCCCCTTGAGAACTCCTGGCTGAAGTTGCCTGGATGTTCTCAATGAATTTGAGCTGTGGTCCACAGCCCATTCATGCTGGAGTCCTACAACTTCACTGCCTGACTGACTTTGGTGTAAATGGATTGAGAACTGCGGGCTTTGTCATGTTAAATTTATGTTGTGTGTCTTTAAGCAGTAAATTACTTGGGCAGATGGAAAACCTGTAGGAACTCACTCAGTTTTGACAACTCCTCCTCTTAGTCTTTTGGCTTTTGTTATTTTTTGGCTCTTTTTAGTTACATGGAGAATATTTATATCGGTGCCTGTATTCTGCCTCAGGGGGAGAACTCTTCGGAGCATGTGAAATGTAAGAAAAATAAAAATGGTGTTTGGATGCTGGATATTTATAAAGGTAATCCACAGCTTTACCAACGGGTTGCTCCTTCAAAAGATGACCTCGCTCACAGAATCTGGCTAGAGGAAAGAGAATGGGCTGCTTCTTCAGACATGGCAAGGTGTCATGTCCTATTTCAGTAAGGGGCGACTTACAGGGCAAAGGGGCAGAGATCTCCAGCAATGTTTAAAGGTACATTCTGAGATGGATTCAAAATTAAATTGAGTGTGCGCGCACACACAAAAGCCATGCTATGATCGTTTGTTATGGCAGTGCATGGTTCAACTATGGTGCTTCCTCCCACAGTAGAGAGCGAAGGCTACCGACTTAGATGGCTTTAAAAGAAGATTGGACAGACTCATGGAGGAGAGGACTATCGATGGCTACCTGCCAAGTTGACTGTGCTCTGCCTCCATAGTCAGAGGCAGCAATGCGTCTGAATACCAGTTACTGGAAACCACAGATGGGGAGAACGCTCTTGCGCTCAGATCTCGCTTGTGTGTTTCCTGTAGACATCTGGTTAGCCACAGTGAGAACAGGATGCTAGACTGGGTGGGCCATTGGCCTGAGCCAGCAGAGTTTTCTTAAGTTTTGGTGGTTACTTACAAAGAAAACACCTCCCAATAATCCTCAGATTTTCAGGTGCTTTCACTCATGTTTGCTTGAATGTGAGTAGAATCCTCCAAAGGATAAAGCATAGTCTCTGGACATGTGAAGGTTTCTATGCAAGTAAACTCCCCCATGAAAAGTTTCACCGTTCAAAGCAGGGAAGCTTGGGGGCTGGATGATGCAGAAAGAAGAAACTGGTGGAGGAGGCAGGGCTAGCATGCTCCTAACCCCAATCCCCAGTTTTATATATCCCATGTTCAGGAGAATGCTTAAACATAATAATAATAATAATAATAATAATAATAATAATAATAATAATAATAAATTTATTTATACCCCACCCACCTGGCTGGCTTTCCCCAACCACTCTGGGCAACTTCCAACAGAAGTATTAAAATACAATAATTTATTAAACATTAAAAGCTTCCCTAAACAGGGCTGCCTTCAGATGTCCTCTGTTAGTCTGGTAGTTGTTTTTCTCTTTGACATCTGGTGGGATTGTGTTCCACAGGGCGGGTGCCACTACCGAAAAGGCCCTCTGCCTGGTTCCCTGTAACTTGGCTTCTCGCAGTGAGGGAACCACCAGAAGGCTCTTGGAGTTGGATCTCAGTGTCCGGGCAGAACAATGGGGGTGGAGACGCTCCTTCAGGTATACTGGACCGAGGCTGTTTAGGGCTTTAAAGGTCAGCACCAACACTTTGAATTGTGCTCGGAAACGTACTGGGAGCCAATGTAGGTCTTTCAAGACTGGTGTTATGTTGTCTCGGCGGCTGCTCCCAGTTACCAGTCTAGCTGCCGCATTCTGGATACGTTGTAGTTTCCGGGTCACCTTCAAAGGTAGCCCCACGTAGAGCGCATTGCAGTAGTCCAAGCGAGAGATGCACCACTCTGGCCAGACAGTCTGTGGGCAGGTAGGGTCTCAGCCTGCGTACCAGATGGAGCTGATAAACAGCTGCCCTGGGTACAGCTGCCTCCATGGACAGCTGTGAGTCCAAAATGACTCCCAGGCTGCACACCTGAAACATGACTTTCACTGGCCAGTCATACATATGTTCCTGACAGTTAATAAGAACACAGGAAGAGCCAGTTGGATCAGGCCAATGGCTCATCTAAGCAAAGCACCCTGTACTCACAGGGACCAATCTGTGGGAAAGTCGCAAGCAGGACCTCAAGCACAAGAACACTCTCCCCTTGTGTGGTTTCCAGCAACTGGTATTCAGAAGCATTACTGCCTCTTACCATGCAGCATAGTGATCGTGGCTAGTAGCCACTGATAGCCTTATCCAACATGAATTTTTTCTCATCCTCTTTTAAAGCTATCCACATTGGAGTCTCCTGTCTCAGTGAGTTCCATAGTTTACAGCTATGTGCTGCGTGAGGAAGAAAACTGAGGCCCTGTAAGGGTGTAGCCTGCCCCCATTGTCTTGCAAGTGAGGAGCAGTTTCAATTATCCCTGGATCCACATGGTTATTTGTTTAGATTTTGTAGACATGTTTTATATCTGTGCAATTTCTCTTTAAACTCCCCAGGCTCAAGGAGCAGTAAAAAGCGATTTTCAGAAGGAAAATCTGCATGACCTTTCGGAATCAAAAGCTCTTACTCCGTATTCCCAGAGAATGTCAAGCACATAACCACCTCTGTGGATGGGCACCATGTATTGGCAATGTGGATTGGCTGCCTGGCGTTTGATTGATAAGGTTCAGGACCCACCCCACCCCCCATCCTTACATGGGTCTATAATGTAGAAATTATAAATGTGAAAAAGCAGCAAGCGTATAACATGCCCAGATCTTCAAAGCAACATTGTTTCACTCTTATGTCCCACTATGACTGATCCAAAACATTTCGCCTGCAATGGATTGTAGTTAATTCAACATAGAACCACTGTGTTTTTTTTGTTCCAGTTCTTCTCTCCATTTTCCTTTCTCTATGACACACCATGTCTATTTCTGATTCTTTCAAAAGTTCAGTTTCTTTCTCACTCTTTGTTGATGCATTCTCCTTTTGTTATTATTTCAGAGCCGTGGAGAAGTCATTAGTGACATCATGCCAAAGAAAGGGTGAGTCTCCTGAGCAAGCGAAGGGCTTTGATTCACTGGAAACACAGTCAATAATTTATCTTAGCTTTCCTCAACCTGGTGTCCTGGTGTTTCAGCCTGAGAGGACTCACTCACACGGCCCTTTGGTTCTTGGGCTAATCTCTGTTAAATCACTGCATTTGGAAAGGGACCTACCAAGATGTCAAACCATGGTTCCATCCAGAATAATAATAATAATAATAATAATAATAATAATAATAATAATAATAATATATTATTATTATTATTATTATTATTATTATTATTATTATTATTATTATTATCATTTATACCCCACCCATCTGGCCGGGTCTCCCCAGCCACTCTGGGCGGCTTCCAACAGAAAAATACAACACAACAATCTATTAAACATTAAAAGCCTCCCTGAACAGGGCTGCCTTCAGATGTCTTCTAAAAGTCTGGTAGTTGTTTTTCTCTTTGACATCTGTTGGGAGGGCGTTCCACAGGGCAGGCGCCACCACCGAGAAGGCCCTCTGCCTAGTTCCCTGCAACTTGGCTTCTCGCAACGAGGGAACCGCCAGAAGGCCCTCAGTGCTGGACCTCAGTGTCCGGGCAGAACGATGGGGGTGGAGACGCTCCTTCAGGTATACTGGACCGAGGCCATTTAGGGCTTTAAAGGTCAGCACCAACACTTTGAATTGTGCTCGGAAACGTACTGGGAGCCAATGTAGATCTTTCAAGACCGGTGTTATGTGGTCTCGGGGGCCACTCCCAGTCACCAGCATAGCTGCCGCATTCTGGATTAGTTGTAGTTTCCGAGTCACCTTCAAAGGTAGCCCCATGTAAAGCGCATTGCAGAATATAAGATGGATCGAGCCAATGACCCATCTAGTCCACCATCCTGTTCTCGCAGCGGCTGACTGGGTGCCTGTGTGGGAGAAGCTTGCACTCTGTCCACATCCTGATTCAGAGGTAGTCAGAGGCATGATGCCTCTGCCAGTGGGGGCAGAACATCGTCTTGGCGTTGTCTATGCTGCCTGACAATTGCTCTCCAGGGTATCAGACATATATATATATATATATATATATATATATATATATATATATATATACAGTGGTACCTCGGTTTATGAACACAATTGGTTCCGGAAGTCTGTTCATAAACTGAAGCGTTCATAAAGTGAAGCGAACTTTCCCATTGAAAGTAATGGAAAGTGGATTAATCTGTTCCAGACGGGTCCGCGGAGTACTCAACCTGAAGCGTACTTAACCCGAAGCATGGGTGTAATTGGTTCCGGAAGTCTGTTCATAAACTGAAGCTCCAGAGAAGCGGACACGGAGCAATGGATTCAAACTACAAGAAAGAAGATTCCACCTAAACATTAGGAAGAACTTCCTGACAGTAAGAACAGTAAGCTGTTCGACAGTGGAATTTGCTGCCAAGAAGTGTGGTGGAGTCTCCTTCTTTGGAGGTCTTTAAGCAGAGTCTTGACAGCCATATGTCAAGAATGCTTTGATGGTGTTTCCTGCTTGGCAGGGGGTTGGACTGGATGGCCCTTGTGGTCTCTTCCAACTCTATGATTCTATGATAAACTGAAGCAAACTTTCCCATTGAAAGTAATGGAAAGTGAATTAATCCATTCCAGATGGGTCCGCGGCGTTTGTAAGCCGAAAATTCGTAAACTGAGGTGTTCGTAAACCGGGGTTCCACTGTATGTAGAGCAGTTGCTCTACCACTGAGTCGCAGCCTCCCTCCCTCCCCTCCACAAAGTTCATAGCATTGAAACTATGCCTACAGAAACCATAGGGTGAAAGTTTTAGGGGGAAGTTATCTTGCACACTTGCTATCATTAGCACGAAACTTCAGCACCTTCTATAGACTCAACAGTATCAACGGGTTTTTATCCACAGAGCTTCTTTTAAGAGTTTGGATGAGAGACACAGCACAGCTATTTGAAACTGTTATTTGAGAACAGCACTTGTTAAACCTTGAAAGCAGATAAACCTTTGGCTTTTTTTTTTTTAAAGAAAAACGAAGAAAAATAAATCTATGGCACTACTGTTGTGAGCTGTTACACTTTTGATGCATGTCACATGGCTGTTTTGGGAAGGACACAAAGAACACACTAGAGATAGGTTTCCAAGGGGAACTAAAGCATTTTGCTATTTTTTAATGAGGTTTTTTTTTAAATAAAGATAATATATCAGGGAAGTAGAGTGCCCACTTATGTGTGGCTGAAAAGGAGGGGGGGCATGGATTTGCAAAGAGCTTGCATATTCTAATGTGTATGCAGTTGTAGAAAGTCTTGCTCTAATTTAAATATAATTTCAATACTTCTCACCATAGAGGGGAAGACAGTGAGTAGCTGATCTGTGGGCCTGTTAAAAAATTCCTTCAGTAGCACCTTAAAGACCAACTAAGTTTATATTTTGGTATGAGCTTTCGTGTGCATGCACACTTCTTCAGATACACTAGAAACAGAAGTGTCAGACCCTATATATATACAGAGGGTGGTGGGGGTGGGTGGGAATGGGAGATGGGCTGATGGGAGTGGTAAACCTGTAGATGGGTGTTAATGGCTGCTGATGGCTGCAATTAGTCCTGGGCTGAGGTGCTAAAGAAAGCTTGATCATGCATAATGAGATAAGAATCCGATATCTCTATTCATCCCAGGTGCTTCCATGGTTTTAAGCTTGGTAATGATTTCCAATTCAGCAACTTCCCTTTCCAGTCTGTTCCTGAAATTTCTCTGTAATAAAACAGCTGCTTTGAGATCTTGTATAGAATGTGGGCCTGTTGTGTCTGCTGCCTAAGTTCTCAGTATGGATAGCAACTTCAAGGTCCCCACTGCTCTCTCTCTCTCTCTCCATGAATTGGAATTGGACAGTGTGGCCTTTAAAGGGCTGTCCCTCCATTCACACAGTATCTGGGCCTAAGAATTGGTGGGGGTGGGGTGGGGTATGCGACTCAGTTCCATTTAAAGGCAAACCCACCTTACCATAGATGAATGGCAAATGAAGATGATGGACTTAGCTGAACTATAACTAGCTGAAATGACTGGGAGACTACACGACCAGAAGGAAGAGACGGTGGAAGGAGCTTGGGGGGGGGGAATTAAAATATATTTGAAAAAATATTGTAATATATAGAAATTTATTTCCCTTAGTGAAGATAATATAGGCTATAAGCGTTAAAATTAAGATTTTGATATAGATGTAGAATTTAATTAATCGGTTAATAGAAAAAGGAATAATTAAATTAATATTTGGATATTAGATGATGGTGAATAAACTGCTAAAGATGTATTATAATGAAATTCAGAAGGAAGGGATCGAAGGAAGTCATTTGACGATGTTAATGAAAATAAGGTTTATACAAGAAATGTTTGTATATGTCTTTGTTTTCAGATTTGTATGTTTCGTTTGTATTGTTGTATTGTTGTATTTTGTTCTTTTTCTTTGTTTGCTGTTTTCTACAAAATGAATAAATATTATTATAAAAATAAAATAAAAATAAAGGGAAACCCACCTAACCTGGGCTTTCCACAACAACATGCAAACCAAAATACATAACTCCTTCAAAATTCAAACTTCTGCAAATTTTGCAATGCATTTATCTCACCAAGTAAAAAAAAAGCAGACATTAGGGGAAAAGCGTGCCTGTGTTGATGAAGATAATATTAAAACGCATTATAATAGAGGTAATTGCTTATCAAAAAAGTGTTTATTAGGGAAAACTGTACACAGAAGTGTGTATCTGAGGAGAGATTCGCAATAAAATGCTGATGAATTTTCAGAGGACTTTTTTAAAAATCCAAACTGATGTATAAGTGAATTTTAAGGTTGGAAAAATGAGAAACTGAGAGAAATCAAAAACTAAACTTTACAATGCATGATCCAAAAGCTGAAACTAAGTTCACATTTCCCCTCCTCATTCCATCTTCCTTTTCTCCATTTATTTATTTATTTGTAGCAATATTTCTGCAGCATATATGTACACAAAGAGACAATCGCTGCATACATTTGCTAAAGATATATATATATATTTCTCTCTCTCTCTCTCTCTCACACACACACACACACACACACAAGTTTATATATATATATATTCACATATATGTATTTACTAAGGATATAAATATATTCACATAGTTATAAAAGCATGAAACAGCACTTCACGTAAGGCTGCTCTGGCCCTTTTAAATGATTTGGCTAATCACTAAAATAAAATATTTGTTAGAAACGCAGAGTATTTTTTTATTTATGTGGCTAAACAGCTGTTTTCATCAGCTGTTTTGATAAAAATTGTGTGTCTCTGTGTGTGTCTTCCCTTAGCTAATGCAAGCAGTCTTTAACAAACTATTCCAAATACCTTATGAAGAGAAACAGGGATATCAGTTACAGTACTGTAGGTCCCGTCCGTATCTAGAAATAATAATAATTTAAAAGTTCCAGTGCTGCTGCCTGTCCTTGTAATCTGACTATCCACTAACAAAGGACTTGTGAGTCCAAGTTCAATACCACTTTCTGAGTAAGCACTGGGCAGCCATTCCTTCCCACCCCTGTACACCTTGGGAAGCGGGATGGTTTTGTGCAGAAAACAGCTGTCGGGGAACGGGTCAAGCACTCTCACCCTCTGCCATTATCACAGCCTCTTGGGGTTGCTTTTCATGTTGATATGAGTTAGGAGAAGGTCAACTGTAGCAGGCAGGGTGGGACTCTCCTGGGTCCTTGGGTCACCTGCTGGAGCAGTCAAAAGGCTGATGCAGTTGTGCTTACCTGACCTCCTATCCTTGGTGTCACTGCAGCTGACCACAATGGACAGCGGGAGGGGCAAGGGGGCAGCAAGATGAGCTCGGTGCAAACACAGAAGTGAAGTCGATCTGAGACTCCTGCCGGTATGTTTGCACTATGCCAACCTTGCCTCCAGCTCCCCCTTCTCCCTCCTGGTAAGCCAGGGCAATGCCAGTTGCCAGGGAAAGGACGTCAGTCTAGTTCTGCTGCTCCAAACCACTGACCACTACCTTGCCTATACCAGGTTGAGAGATGTAGGACACCATCTGCGTACAAGCTGCCTGGGTGCCACAGGACATCCCTTGTTCAAGTCTCGTTTAACGTTTAAACTGAAACTTTTTAGTTTAGAGAAAACGTCAAGGGAAGTAATAGTACCACTGTATTCCGCTCTGGTCAGACCTCACCTGGAGTACTGTGTCCAGTTCTGGGCACCACAGTTCAAGAAGGATACTGACAAGCTGGAATGTGTCCAGAGGAGGGCAACTAAAATGGTCAAAGGCCTGGAAACGATGCCTTATGAGGAACAGCTTAGGGAGCTGGGTATGTTTAGCCTGGAGAAGAGAAGGTTAAGGGGTGATATGATAGCCATGTTCAAATATATAAAAGGATGTCATATAGAAGAGGGTGAAAGGTTGTTTTCTGCTGCTCCAGAGAAGCAGACACAGAGCAATGGAATTCAAGCTATGTACAAGAAAGAAGATTCCACCTAAACATTAGGAAGAACTTCCTGACAGTAAGAGCTGTTTGACAGTGGAATTTGCTGCCAAGGAGTGTGGTGGAGTCTCCTTCTGTGGAGGTCTTTAAGCAGAGGCTTGACAGGCATATGTCAAGAATGCTTTGATGGTGTTTCCTGCTTGGCAGGGGGTTGGACTGGATGGCCCTTGTGGTCTCTTCCAACTCTATGATTCTATGAAAATATGATAAAGAGGCAACATGATAGAATTTTATAAGATTATGTGTGGCATGGAGAAACTGTCATAACTCTAGAACTCATTGACATCCAATAAAGCTTAATATTGTAAGATATGGGACGAATAAAAGAAAGTACTTCTTCACACAGTGTATAGTTAAACTATGAAACTCACTCCCAAAGCAGGCAGTGATGGTCGTCAACCTAGACAGCTTTGAAAGAGGACCAGACAACTTAATGAGTTGAGGAGAGAGCTCTTGAGAAGAGAGCTATTGGTGGTTACTAGCCGTCATGTCTATTTTCTTAACTGCACAGTTGGAGGCAGTATTGCTTCTGAATACCAGTTGCTGGAAACCACAGAAGGGGATAATTTTAATCCTGCTTTCGGGTTTCCCACAGGCATCTGGTTGGCCCTGTAAGAACAGGATGCTGGACCAGATTGACCACTGGCCTGATCCAGCAGGTTCTTCCTATGTTCTTAAATTTGCAGGGTGGTGTTGATCAGACACCTAGGTCTGAGTTTGGGGGGAAGGGGGAGTTATCAATCCATGGCTAAGAGCTGCAAAAGTTGTTCGACATATACAGCTGTGCCCTTTAAGTACTTCAGCAGCAGTGCCTAACAGAATTTGCTTCCACAATACACTATGAAAAGAGAGAAAGCAAATAAGTAAGATACTGAATGGAAGGGATGGGGAGGCGGGGCAGGGGGAGAAGAGGAGATTAAATTCCACTTACTGTGCATAAGTGTTGTGAACACTCTTCCCTACAAGTGTAGGGCATGTTCCACATGCTCAAGACATCTAATACTTCAAGGTGGATTTTCTCCACACCGAAAAGGCAAGGCAAGTTCACCCTGTAACCCTAGATGACAATTTAAGTGCAGGCCAGGCGAGCTTACAGTGCCACAAATTCTTGCGGCAGCGTAAATGAAGCTCTTGTTGCAGGTTGCTAATCTCAGGATTCTTATTAAAAATGGATGATTACATGGACTCACAAACAGCCGAGGCTTCGGGTATTGATTTACTCAGCGTGCAAGTGCCGCTCCTGACGTTATTCTTACAAGGTCTTTATCAAAAGGAAGGGGCGAAAATGTAAGTGAGGGTAAAGATGGGTCAATTGATCCACTCTCATTTCTCTCCCTCCCCTCCCACCTATCCAAAAGCCAGGTCTACAGTCCAAGCAGAGTGACCAAAAAGCTGGTCTCCTTCCTTGTGACCAGCTAATTTCTAGAGGGATGTTAAGGTCACACCATTTTCTTACTTACTTATAAATTATTGTTTATATGCTGCCCTAACACAAAACTTCAGAATGGTATATCGGAACATTAATCCCACCCCCACCCCCAAAAAACCCAACAGAGTGATCATTAAAATGAATGCCTGCTCACGAACATTTTGCACAATTTCCAAGGCCTGTGAGTGTAAAAAGGTCTTCGAGAGTCAACAATAAGGGTGCCAGCTGAAACTCTGCTGGTAGAGTGCTACTATTATTAATTAATTAAATTTGTATACTGCCCTATACCTGTAGATCTCAGGGCGGTTCACAGCATAAAACTTCAAAATGCATAACACATAATAAAAATAAGAAGTGTAAACCACAACCATGGGGGATGCCCTATGACTTACATAAAATAGGGGTACCCTCCCCTCCGCAGAGTCCCTGTTAGAAGAGTAGTATGACGCTTGGGCATTGGACAGAAGCCACTTTTCCCGGATTCTTTTATCAGGATATCCTTTTCCCATGGAGAGGCAGGCAGAGGCTACAACCTTCCCCTCCAGCCTATATATATATATATATATATATATATATATATATATATATATATATATAAAATTAAATTTTCCAAATAAACAAAAAATGAACAAATAATAATAATAATTACATTCCATCTTAAATTCACCCATCCCAATTCATTTCGCTCTGCCGAGCTGTGACTTCCCTCCCTCCCATCATTCAGCTTTATTTCTCACTCTTCCTTTTTACAAACATGGATAGATTAAGTTCATAGGATTTATTTCAGTCCCGCAAGTGTCTTTAAACTTCTACAGTTTTTCTCCATATAGTCAATGAATTTACTCCATTCCTTCTGGAACTTTGTCTCTCCCTGGTTACGGATCCCGCAGGTCAACTTTGCCAGTTCCGCATAGTCCATCATTTTCGTCTGCCACTCCTCAATCGTTGGTATCTCCCGTAATTTCCATTTTGGGGCTAATAAAGTCCTCGCCGCAGTTGTAGCATACCCCCTCCAGCCAAGATCTAGGCTCACCCACTGCCTAACTTCCTTACAAAGTTGTGACGATTGCTACAAGGTAGGCGAAAACCTGATGGCTGGTGCCAATTTGCCAAATGGAAAAATTCCCACCTGGCCCCCAATATGGCGGCCAACTTGGTCCATCACAAGAAAGCAACAGCTAAAGGGAAGGTGGGCAGGAGATAAACGAAAAGCAGGGTGGAGCGCCTGGCAAGCCGCATTTTAACGACCCCTGGGAGCAGGCCCAAGTGTCCTGATTGGTTGGGCCTGCTTCAGGGGAATACCCTGACCAAAGTCTGTCAGCATCTAGGCCAATTAGCCAACAGCCAGTCGATCTGGCCTGTCATTCGTTGGATCACTCGTGTGCCTCGGGAGGGGGGGCTGGCCGCAACACCACCCACTGAGGAAGGTGAGTGGGCTTCTTGAAGCAATGGTCTGCCTGTCCACTGCTTGCACTGCAGTACAAGTTACTACCACTGCACATAATCAATGAAGGGAGGAACACACATCTAATTGGCACCCACTGGGTTTGGTCATCCCTATATAATATGACCTCAGATGTGTCCAAGATGCTCATCCCCATCATAAGAGGCCCTTGGTAGAGGTCATTTGAACCTTAATGGGATCCAGCAAGATAGGCTAGGAATTTGGAGGGCAAAGAAGGCTGATTCAGAGAAGATCAGCACCATAAGATTATTGTCAATGAGACTCCAAATATCCCTTATTTTATATTCATCAGATGTTTTTCCGATCCTAATTTCCCCCAGTATCTTTACTCAGGGATATCAGGAGGAACCTGCTAATGATGAAAAGGGGTGGACTGAAGAGCATCCGAGATTTGTGAATACATCCGAGACAGAATAAAATTGTCAACCGTTTTCAGACATGGCAAGTGGATGTGATTTGCCGCGCAGCCAGAGCTGAAAACTCCCAAGAGGAAATGATCTGGAATCAGTGAAGAACTTGTTTTCTTTTATGACAGCCTCAGCCATTTCTATATCCTTGTTGGAAATAACCCATTTGTTTTAAGTGCACCGGGCCCTAGCTAAAAGTAGTAGATTTACTCCCTTGGTACAGTGCTCTTTCTTTCCTTTTCTCAAGCGAAACTGCCAGGAAGGTAAATACTGTCAGATCAGACAGGGGTTCCAAACTGCCACACTGACAGCTTCATCTCAGTATGTCAACACACCAAGTATTTTCTCCTAGCTACCTCTGAGGGTCAGATTCAATGCTTCTCCCACCCCACACTACAGCTCTGCCACCCTCAGTAGTCAGAAACTATTTTGTCGCCATAAGCGACAGCTTTAGGTTTGCTAAATTAACAGGAGCACAAACACCTATATTTAACTATCTATCTCTATCTCTCTCTCTCACACACACACTCACACACACAAAAAGAATTGCTACTCAGAGAAAAAGGGGGAGCAAAAGAAAGAAGAGGAAACAGAATGGAACGAGACATTAAGCATAGAGGAAAGAGTTGGTTAGAGTCAATTGTGACATTTACGAAGGGGAGCTTCCCCCTCTCCTCCCCTTCCCATGTCTTGGCCAGAGAACACATGTACACTACACATTGAAAGCAGGATGATACCCATTTAACAGTCACAGCTTCCCCCAAAGAATCATGGGAAATGTTTGTTAAGGGTGCTGAGAGTCGTTAGGGAGATCTCTGTTTCCCTCACACAGCTACAATTCCCAGAATTCCCTGAGAAGCGAGACTGATTGTTAAATCAATTCATTGTTAGTCTGAGAGGTGCAGAATAGATCGGTTTGTTTAAAAAATATGGCCCAAACAAAATTTTCTTCCTAATCTCAAACCACATGAGGTTACTTTTAGGAGTGCCTCTTTCTGCAGGAACCTAGAGGTGTTTGGTTTTTTTTAAAGAAAATACAAAGACATTAAAATATTTAAAATATGCTGTTATAAATGATTTCGTTGAATTCTCTCTCTCTCTCTCTCTCTCTCTCTCTCTCTCTCTCTCACACACACACACACACACACACACCCTGCCAAAATGGAACTCCTGGTTACACTGAAAGGAAAAAGGAGAAACGTATTTTAAATATTTAAGCAGTTCAAGACATTAAATCATTTATATAACATCAGTTTAAGCGATGATAGAAGCCCATGGTGACTAAAACAACCAAATGGTTTCCTAAAGAAAATAGGTTTTTAACTGTCTTTGAAAGGTCCCCAGAGGCCTGCACACCTGAGCTTCTGGGGACCAGGAGTTCCACAGGGCATGCCTCATGATAAAGAAAGAGAAGTTAGAAGAAGATAGTATAGGAGAGGGAAACTATGTTTTAATCCAACAGAAACTGTGACAACCTTGACATCTGCTGAAGCAGGCTAAGGTTCTTGTAAGTCTCCTGGTTGAAATATTTACCTCAGTCACTCAAGGAATCTGCTTCTTGCATGACTTTTCCTGGCGTGCATTCCTCGAAAAGTGACCAGGCGATGCACTGCTTTCCCGTTTGTGAATTGCCAAGTGTGTGCCAGATACACAAAAGGGCACCACTCACAAAAACCCTGTCCATTCTTACTGTTGTGGCATTATAAAATGTCCATAGATTTCTAAGACAAACAGTGAAGTCGCCTGCTCTGGAAATTTCCAGGTGCCAAGGCCTGAAATGGTCAACCAAGGGATTGAGTGGTGGTCCATATTGGAAGTAACCCTCCACTGGTAGTGCCATGAGTCCTGAGGAATCTCGGGCCTGGAGTAGCAGGCTGAGGCGGTCAAGGAGCAGGGAAAAGAGGACGTTTTGTGGGCCTAAGATAGGGGAATAGAGGCTGGAGGGAGCAGATAATTCCCATCTCAGCTGCTGAGGATGGCGAAGCAGGACTTCCAACCTCCTCTCTTCCCTACTAGGGAGAGGAGCAGCTGTGAGGGATGGAGGAACCAGAGTCATAAAAGGAGAGGACATCCTGGTTGTCCAGGACCCAGTGGCACTCCTGTCACTTGGAAACAGACCCATCTCCACAATGCAGACACACAACTGATATAGTTAAACTATGGAACCCACTTCCACAGGAGGCAAGGATGGCCACCAACTTGGGAAGGCTTTAGAAGCAGATTAGAGAAATTCCTGGTGGAAAAGGCTGTCAATGGCTCCTAGCCACAAAGGCTACTTTCTACCTCTGTTGCAAGAAGCGCCATGCCTCTGAATATCAGTTGCCAGGAATCACAGGGTGCTGTTGTGCCCGTGCCCAGCAAGGAACATAGGAAGCTGCCTTATACTGAGTGAAACCCATTGGGTCCATCCAACTCAGTATTGTCTACACTGACTGGCAGCAAGTCTTCAGGTTTTCAGACAGGGAGTCTCTCTTGATTGTACTTGAAGATGCTGGGGATTGAACCTGGGTGGAAGGGTTGTGCTATATATTTCCTGCCTGTCATACACTAAGAGCTGCTAAAGAATACCTCCTCAGATGTTGCTTAAATGGGTCACCCAACTTTGAGAGTGGGTAATTTTAGGTTTTCAAGCATCTCATGGCTCATGGTTGCCCTCCTTCCCTGTTCTCAGTGCAAAATAAATGGCCAACCAATTTTTTCTTTCAGCCCGCACTATGCAACCGCAGGTTTATCCTAAAAATCTCCTTCAGATTCCTAGCCGGGCTTTGGGTTGGCAGGGAGGGCTGGAAGGCGAAACTGGAATCTGCCAGCCGTCCTTTCTGTGGGACAGCTGATGTGCTGCTGGGCCCTAAAGGTGTAATTTCCACTCACAGTTTCAGATTGAGCCCTAAATGTCAGCTCGCCGGGATCCCTGCGCTGCTCTTGCTGATGTTGGCATCTGCAAACATGGAGCCTTAAGACATGCCCGTTGTTCCTTTTCTTTATTTTGAAAATCCTCCTCTACGGGGTGAGGGAGAAAGTGCTGTCAATCAATTGGATTGTCCCCTAAAGGAAACACTGCACAAAGCCTGATGCTCTCTCCATGGCCATCATTTGCTACAAGCTCTGGGCTCTTTTCAAAAAGCTCTGGCTCAAACCCCTGCCTTTCGGGGTTTGCCTTTTCATTCAGTCCATAGCCTCCAACAGTCATTCCTTGTTAACTCACCAATCCACCCCAGGAGTGTGCAAGCTTGGAGGAACAAAGGGAGAAAAATAATCTTAATACTTACACCTGTACCAAGAGGTTTTTTTCCTTTTCTTTTTCTTTTGGTAAAGGTACAGTGAGATGGAGAGGGATACCTCTATTCATTTTTGGTTGAGAGCATGCACAAATCCACTGAGTTTAGTCAATAATAAAAGAAGCTCAAGCTTTCAAAAGTATTTGAGGGATGAAGGATCAAAAGCCATTTGGGTCTGTTTGTTTGAGATCCAAGGGGACACACTGTTATTCCATCGCTCTGCGTACAGACTCCTAGTTTGATGGACAAAATGTCTAGAACAATTCGACCACAAAGTGATATATATCCCTAAAGAACACAACACATGCATGCAACCTACAGTAATGCTCACAGCAGCGACTTGCGATATTTCAGTGTTTTCCTATGATAAGTCCTAAGCCATTTTAGATGTAGCCCTGCAAATGTGTGTTGTGGAGTTTGGATGTCAGAATTCTCATATGCAAGTACAAACTGAGTATGAAAAATCCATTGTGCTGTGTGTGTTTTTCTTGTCACAATAAAGGCCCATTAGTGGTTGTTTCCTATAACATTTAATGTGTGTGTGTGTGTGTGTGTGTGTGTGTGTGTGTGTGTGTGTGTGGTGCAAAGGGGCAAACGTACTATAAGAAAAAGAGTTGCTATCTGGCAGTTTCTTAGATGTAAGTGGTATTACTCCGGAAAGAAAATGGGGTTTAGAGCATCAGCTTCTTCTTCTTTTTTAATAAAAAAAAATATTGTGGTACCAAGTTGATATGAATGTTAGCTCAATAACACAAGCTCTCTCTCCTCCTTATCCCAAAACTGCAAAATGGCTTGATCATACCTGAGCTCAATTCCAAATCCAGACCAAGCCATGCATGCTTCTTAAATGATGGTGTCCAGAACTGAACACAGTCCTCCAGGTGAACCTGACCAAAGCCAAGTAGAGTGAGACTGTTACTTCTGGCAAAAACACACTAAAGCATCTTGTTTGGGCCAATCAAAAGAACGCAAGCAAGGAGTTAGTTTGCAGGCCCTTCCTGCTTCCAAGCATCCAATCCTAAAAATGCCTCTTCACCACAATCCATGGGTTTTTCAGTGCCTCTACGTTCTCCATCGTTACCTGCAGGAAAAACGGTACGGATCTGCCACTCAGAACTGATGCTGCATGTTGAAAGTACAGCTGACACAACAGTAATTCAAGCTGCACTGGTGGGTACAAATGCTCTTGTTTTGGGGCTTTAACTGCAAAACACCTGTTATTAGCACAGGTTTCCGTGGCTCAAGTCGCTGCCGTCAGAAAAGCACGGCTTCACTTTATCTCCTTCATCCCATCCACAATCTGCGCTGACAGCTCTATCGTCACGAGGAGCATTATGTCAGCCTGTCCGATGCTTTTTGAAGCTGTCAACAACACTTAGAGTCAAGCCCTCCAAACTTTTGAAAACTTAATCATTTTTATTCTGGGCGCATAAAAGCTGAATGCGAGAGACCCACACACAGGCTTTGCACGGGGCATTTTATTGACTCGGCTGGCCAAAGGCATAATCAGGCTGCTGAAACATTTACGGAGTACAAAGCACTTTTCTGCACAGAAAGCTTGCTCTTAAAGCCAGGAGTACACCTGAGGTGGCAAAACGTTAGGGCTTTTTGTGCAGGCAGAGCAGCGAGTGGGGTGTGGGGTGCAGAGAAGTACATGCAATGACCCACAATGGGCTGCAAAGATAGGTGCCATTCAATATGCAAGAGCATCATCTGTGGGCAACTTTACACTGCGAGATGACAAGCATCAAAAGTGGCTGGTGCAGCAGTCCCTTGCTCATGCCGCCAGCCTGACTGTCAGCTGCAGAGCAGAGTGAAACAGACCAGGGCAGGGCGGCCCTGCTGGAGTAGGAGAGATGCTTGTCCAGCTGGAGGATAAAGGTGTGCAGGGAAGCACGTTTAGTGGAAGTTCCAAGGAGGGTGTCAGGTCTTGAGTCAGGCGTAGGTCAGCAACAAAAAACAAGAATTCACATGAGGCCAGTGAAACAAACAATAGCTCATGCCTAGTGGTCACAGCAACTCTTCCTAGGAGGCCTTGCCCTGATGCCACAGTTGTGAGGACTGAAGGTTGCCGCTTTCCCACCCCTCTCTAAGGCTCCTCCTCTCCTGGGTTTTCTCCAAGCAGTCTCAATCTGTGTCCGCACATCACAAATCTGCTCTTTTCATTTCTCTGTGCATTCTCGGAGACCGGGGTGTGGAGCTGGTTACAGCAGGAGGGGGAGGCTCACTGGATTCATCAGCAGCCTCTTGACTCCTCTCCTCTCCATCCTCTGCTTCAGCCTCAGAGTCTGAACTGCACTGCCACAGATTCTTCCTGCTCACTAAACCCTGTTGACCCTCCAGTTTCTGACACTTGCTTCTACCAGGCTTTTCCCTCTGACCACTCATTGTTACCCCACCACCAACCCCCTGGCTCTGAGCCTTCTTCCCTTGGGGGGTCCTCGGCTGGTGCCTCCCTCCACTCCTGTGCCTCCAGCCAGTCCACAACACAGGGAGGGAGCAAAATTCACCAGGTCCACCCATTCCTTCAAGCTCCTCCATTCCTCATCCTTCTCAGTAATTGTCCCACTGTGAATTGGGAAACCATAACACAAGGACTTGACTCACGTGGCAAATTCTGCTTAATGATAATAGTGAAGCTTTGAGAAGCTCCACATGGGAATTCCGCTTCCAGCGACAGACAGCAGCCCAGAGAAGCTACAGTGGCTGAAGCATCAACCCAAAGCATGCTCATCTCACTGGGGCGCCCATGCACATGGATGCATTTAGAAATGCAGCATTAGAAATGCACAGGAGGATGCAAAGATCAAAGACAAATTGGGAAACATCCCTCAAAAAGCAGTGGAGAACAATGGACAGAAATGGAGGAGACACGAAGGGGAACAAATAAATAAATTGTGCTTTGTAGGTTTAACTAGATTCTTCCGTTTGCCAATCCGCTGACATGTGTTTTGGTCTAGTGGGGGATTAGAACACACAGCTGGTGCGTATTTGGCACACAGGTGTCTCCCTCTCTGCCTTTGCTAGCTAGCTCACAACAGATGGCTTCGTGCATACGTGTATGTGTGCAAGTGAGCACGTAAAGGGGGGAATCCTTCTGAGTGGTGTTAAAGGGAGAGCTCAATATATTAACTACACTCTTCTTCACCCCCTGGCGCAGTTAGCATAAAATTAAAACGGCGCTAGGTATCTGCCTCATCGGGTTGTCATCAGCTGTTTGAAAACACAGCAGATCCAAAATGAAACATCAAAAGGACCCACATGGTAACTCTGCCAACCGGAGCATGATCACACATCGGTAATCCACACACAGAGTTCTGATGTGATGATTTAGAACATCCTATCACCTTAATCTGCCAGACTGCTGAGGAGGATCTGTGTCATGTTGAGGCTAGACAGAAGTCCGGGAGAATAATGAGTTAAAAGAGACTGGTAAAATTTCTCAGGCTGGCTATAGGAAGGCAACCATGTCTGGATCCAGGTCTGGAGTTATTGAAATACAGGATCCTTGAGTAAAATAAAAAAATTTCTTCAGTAGCACCTTAAAGACCAACTAAGTTTTTATTTTGGTATGAGCTTTCGTGCATGCACACGAAAGCTCATACCAAAATAAAAACTTAGTTGGTCTTTAAGGTGCTACTGAAGAAATTTTTTTATTTTACTTCGACCCAGACCAACACGGCTACCTACCTGTAACCAGGATCCTTGAGGTCAGTTTCTGGAGCCAGAGTTGCTTGAACTGTAGCTAGAGACTGAAGTGCCTCAGAAACAGGGCCGGCCCTAGCATGTGGCAGGGTGGAGGATAAATACCAAGGGACGGTGAGTGGAGAGAACTCTACATATGCTTTGTAGTCTGCCGTGCACACACTAAACTAGGCCATTGCCCCTGAGGGTGCAATGGAGGGTGCTGAAATAAGATTCAATGGTCTGCTGAGCTTCCGTGCATTAAATGGGCCTGGGAGGAGGAAAGCCCTGATCAGAGATAAAGTACTCCTTCCTTGACCGGGCAACAGAAAGTTCCTTTTATCTATACCCAAACAGAAACTACACACAAGGATGAATGTCACATAATTCTGTTTGGGGAAGGAACATAGCTCACTGGTAGGGCACCTCCTTTGCATGAAGTTCCTAGGTATCATTACAATTAAAATTATTAGTCAGTTTTTCTTACTGCAGACAACTAAAAGTGACTTAACAAACACCCCATACATTCATTAAAACAACAACAACAGCAACAACATTTGGCATCACCCGGTAGGGCTTTGGAATGTCCCCTGCACGAGACTCTGTAGAACCACTGATGGTAAGAGCAGCTAAATCTGAGTTAAATGGGCCAATTGCCAGACTCAGTATAATGCAGCATCCTATGCCCCATTCTCTCTTGTGTCCAAAGCGGGCTGTGGGGAAGGAGCACTTACCCATCTTAGCTCTGACTTAGCCCTCAATGTCCGCAAATGCAGAAAGCAAGAACAGGTCCATTTCTCATTCTCACCTATGCGTGCAGTAAATTGTCATCTGCTTGTGCGTGCTGGTGTCATTTATTTGTTTGTTTATTTATTTATTTGATGTGCAGGGTGATAAGGAAACGGGGTGGGGCAAAGATAAGAATGAACACATGCAGAACCTGAGCGCAACAGCCTTCTCTGTATTTGTGACTCCCGGCAACTGGCATTCAAAGGCATTGTCATCGTGGCTGGTGGCCATTTAAAGCCTTATCCTCCATGAATTTTCCCAGTTCCCTTTTAATTGGTGGCCATCAGTACATCTTGTGGCAGCCAATTCCACAGTTTAACTGTTGGGAGGTGGCCAGAGTGGCTGGGGCAACCCAGTCAGATGGGCCGCATATAAATAAAAACATTGTTGTTATTATTATCAGCAGCTAAGTGAGGCATGATTAAGTCCTTTTCAGGACCTTTTCTCTAAATTAAAATGGCCCATATTTTGTAACCTTTCCTCAGAGGGTAGTTGTTCCATCCTCTTGATCAGGGGTCAGCAAACTTTTTCAGCAGGGGGCCAGTCCACTGTCCCTCAGACCTTGTGGGGGGCTGGACTATATTTTGGGGGAAAATATGAACGAATTCCTATGCCCCACAAATAACCCAGAGATGCATTTTAAATAAAAGGACACATTCTACTCATGTAAAAACACCAGGCAGGCCCCACAAATAACCCAGGGATGCATTTTAAATAAAAGGACACATTCTACTCATGTAAAAACATGCTGATCAGGCCCGGCTCACCCACTGACTCTAGTGGTGTGTTGCGCCAGGATGCCTGGGCGATCAGGGGGTGCTGAGGGGCTTCCCAGCAAGTGGGGGAGCTGCGCAGCGACCTCCCTTTTCCCTCCACCAGCCACGCCGGGAGAGCAGGGAGGTAAGCGAGCGGAACAGGGGCACTAGGACTCTGTTCCGCTCTGCAGCGCCAGGGTCATCCCTCACCCCGGCGCTGCGTTTCATTGGTAGAGGCGATGCCACATGGCAGCACCTCTACCAATGAAACGCAGTGCCCTGTTGGCAGGAAGGAAACGGCCGTGGACCCAGCAAGCGCCGGAGTCGCGGGAGACGGCTGGGAAGGCCCTGGCGTGGCGCGGCCTGCCCAGGCACCCCGGCCCACTGGGAGAAGGGAGGAAGGCCACACGGAGCAGCGGCGCCCCATCCCCCACTCAATCCGGCATCGGACAGGTGGGCAGCCTCCGGCACAGCGCGGCCCTGCTGTGAGGCGCGGGGGCCGCCGTGATGCTCCCCCTGCCCCTGTCGCCCAGCACGCCAGGTAAGAGCTTTCCCTTTTTTTTAAGAGTGTGGGGGGGTGCCCGAGGGATCCCTGCACCAGGGCGCCCGGTGACCTTAAGACGGCCATGATGCTGATTCCCAGACCGTCTGCGGGCTGGATTTAGAAGGCGATTGGGCCGCACCCGGCCCCCGGGCCTTAGTTTGGGGACCCCTGTTAGAGACCAACTAAGTTTGTCATAGGTATGGGCTTTCGTGTGCATGCACACTTCTTCAGATACCTACTTCTCTAGAATGTTTGGGAAATCGCTTGGCAGCATCCCCAGAAGAAAAAAAACAGCAGGGTGTGGAAATGCCCTTATCTTCATATTTAATGGAAGACTTGCCCATGCCTTTTGCCAACCATCCTGAACTTCTCTGTAAAGATGCACACTCCAAAATCTGCGTGCTTTTCAAATGCTAACAAGGTTTGCTCTTTGTTATTTTCCACGCCGTGCTCTTCCGTGAAGACGGTGCTTACAAATACAGGGAAATGGGGGGGGGGGGAGAGGGTGAAATACATAATCCACAGTGTTGATGCGATGGAAAGCAAAAAGTTGCATCTAGACCTTTAACCCGATACTTCTGGTTTGATCAGCGCACTCCTGGCTGGGGAAGCTCTGATAAGCGAACCACAGCAACTGCTATATTTTTGTGATTTTACGTCACCGTTCATAGCAGCATCAGATGGGAAGCTGTTATCCAGGATGGCATAACACCTGGAGAAACCATTATGCTTATCAGGAAAATGTGGGCTTAGTCAATTCCTTTGGTGAACTCACAAGCCCTTCTGAGCCTTTTAGCTAGGCCTGGTCAGCTTCCATTATGACCTCGAGCCTTTTTCTCCGAGAGTAAATAGGGAGGGCATTAACAGACGCCGCATTCTGGCCGATGCAGCCATTGGAAACACAAGTGGCATTTTCCCAATTAAAATAAAGAGAAACTATGGTGATTGGAGGCTGGGAAGGGGGTTGAAAACTCGTGTCCACATGCTCCCAACAGACATCCTCACCTTTATGTGTGAAACCTGCCCAAATGCAAGAAAGGGGCCTTCTCTGCTTATAGGACACCGAGGTGGGTGGGGGTGGGGCGGTTTTTGCATCCACTGTTACTGGGTGGTGGATACCACTACCTGCCCAAGCCTCATCTCTGAACGTCCATGTCAGAAGTTTTAAATGACTCTTTAAATTCACTATCTTGGGGGCCTTGCTGCTTAATAAAGACTACGGGGTGTTGAGAAGCACAGTATATTATTTCATTAAGTGCTTTTCGGGAGAAGGGGATTTAGAAGTAAAACTGCTGGCTTTGTGTGGCAAGGTCACAACCTTTGACAACTTCGGAGCTTATCTCTTTCATCTTTCCACTCCCCTGAGACCCCAAACTTGCAGAGGAATCGAAGCCAGTAAGCTGGGGCTAGACAGAATTCGGCATTGTTACGGGGCTAGGTTCCCCTTCTCTCTCTCTCTCTCTCTCTCTCTCTCTCTCTCTCTCTCTCTCTCTCTCTCTCTCTCTCTCTCTCCCCTAAACAAAACAGATCTGAACGGAGCCAAGGAAACAAAAATGTATTGTTCCTTGCAGATGGAAGCGAGAGTCGCCTAGGTAACCAGATTAATCTCCTTTTTCTCTCCCTTCCTCTCTTGTAGTGCGGTAATCGGTGGGTTCTCTGTTCACAAAAAGCCAGCCTCAAAGCTGGGGCTCTAACTAGGTTCCTAATTAGCTGCAATTTACAATGAAGACAACATGATGAGATAATAGAAATTTGCAAAATAATGACATACCTCAGCAAAATATTCCTCCTCCTAAGAACCATTTTTATACAAAAACAATAAAGAGGGCCCTTCTACAGCAAAGCTGGAAAATGGTGGTGTATTATGTGACACAGAACATTATTGTTCGCCTCTTGTTCTCCCAATCAACAGCTTATTGTTTGGCATCTTAAATAAAAATGACTCAAATACAGGCCACATAATGATCTCCATTGCGCTAATACACTGTATATACAGAGTAGTGAAAAAAAAATAAATGGGGAAAAAAATGTATTCGAGCCAAAGTAAGTGGGGCATATAACTGAAGCAGACCCCAGAAAGGTTACTTACAATGCAATGCAATGAAAGTGGGGGTTGCTGGGAAGTATTATTACTGGGTCTTAATCACACGTATCTTTGTGATTCCTGTCAGTATGCTGCATGGGCATCAAAAAAAGGGCAGCTGTACAGGACAGCAGTTAGTTAATGAAATATGATGGATTGCACTTCTTGTCCTCTGTTGGTTAGCTCCAACGAAGCAACCTTCCAAATTGTTAGCCAACAGAATTCTCTTGTGCGACATCAAAGGGTGCCATTCAAGTAAGGAGGAGGGAGGAGGAGGTGGTAAGGTGAAATGGGGAGGGGGTGGAATCATTGGGAGATAATGCAACGTGGAGGAGCTATGGAGAAAGAGAGAGAGAGAGAAGGAGGAGGAGGAGGAGGCTTGGTAAAGATATATATGATGCATGTATATCACTTGCTCCTTCTACACTTGAGGAAGACCAGGCTATAAGGGAGCTCTACGTGGGGCTACCTTTGAAGGTGACCTGGAAACTACAACTAACCCAGAATGCGGCAGCTAGACTGGTGACTGGGAGCGGCCGCCGAGGCCACAGAACACCTGTCCTGAAAGACCTACATTGGCTCCCAGTATGTTTCCGAGCACGATTCAAAATGTTGGTGCTGAACTTTAAAGCCCTAAACGGCCTCGGTCCAGTATACCTGAAGGAGCGTCTCCACCCCCATCGTTCAGCCCAGACACTGAGGTCCAGCGCCGAGGGCCTTCTGGCGATTCCCTCGCTGTGAGAAGTGAAGTTACAGGGAACCAGGCAGAGGGCCTTCTCGGTAGTGGTGCCTGCTCTGTGGAACGCCCTCCCACCAGATGTCAAAGAAATAAACAACTATCTGACTTTTAGAAGATATTTGAAAACAGCCCTGTTTAAGAGAAGCTTTTAATATCTGATGAATTATTGTATTTTAATATTTTGCTGGAAGCTGCCCATAGTGGCTGGGGAAACCCAGCCAGATGGGTCGGGTATAAATTATTATTATTATTATTATTATTATTATTATTATTATTATTATTATTCTGCTTGCATTACTGTATGTTGTGATGGCCTGCTCCAGGTGTGTGGGACCTCTGGCCCTGCAGATGTTGCTGAATGACAGCTCTCATCATCTCTGGCCATCATCTGAGGGTGATGGAGTTCGTTCAGCATCGTCTGGAAGGTCAGGTATGCCTGACACACACATACCTGAAACTCAACGCTCAACCCTTCAGGGAAGAATATGCATGCAAGAACTGGACCAAGATACCTAAATTAGTGTCCCAAAAAGCTAAAATCAGTAGCCACATGAATGTATCTTTTGCCACCAAGGCCTCCGTCCTACCTCTGCATCTAAGGGTTCTACCTGGGCTGATGGGTAGCAGGAAGGAAGCCCTCAACATCAGAACTGCTTGCACTGGCAGGACTGTTGCTTAGCTACATTTAACAATGGTTTATTGACTGGACTGGGAGGAAAATGCATTAAATGGCTGGCTGAGTATCATTATTTTTTAAGCTTTTATTTCATGGGTTGGGGTGGGTGTTGCAAATTGGTGGTTTTAGGTTTTCGTCTGGGGGTGTTTATTGGAATGCATTGTTAATTGGCAGCTCATTATTATTATTTATATTTGTATTTATATTTATATTGATGTTTGATTGAATTGAACATTGGAGCATTGGGGAAATGTACAAGCTGTTTGATAACTGTACATGTTTGAACCTGTACATTAGTCCGGGAGCTGTAGATCAGGCCAGTTCATACTGGAATATAGATCACTGGAGACAGAAATTGCCCCACCACCCTCAACTTGTTTTCAGCCAGTCCACATCTGCCTACCTTCTTACGTACAAACAGTTCAGGGAGTGGCACTTCCTGTCAGCTTCCTTCTCCTTAGTGTTATTTTTAGTGTTGTCACGGCCTGGCTCTAGGTGTAGTCCCGGTGGCGCGGGGCACCAGGGTGCCGGGCTGGCAGGGGGGGCGCTGAGCGGCAAAGCAGCGCGAAAGCCATGCTGCGAGGGCGGGGGCGCCGGAGCGATCTCCGCACCTCAGCGCCAGGGTGCCCGACCGGCTTGAGACCGCCCTGGTGTTGTCTCTGTAGAATTTAGCAAGGAGGAGAATGGGAACAAAACTGGAATTAGTGGTCCCATTTCTCACCAGCTTTGACTCTGGCTAACATGGGTTCTAGGGATGCGGGTGGCGCTGTAGGTTAAACCGCAGAGCCTAGGGCTTGCTGATCAGAAGGTTGGCGGTTCGAATCCCCGCGATGGGGTGAGCTCCCGTTGCTCAGTCCCAGCTCCTACCAACCTAGCAGTTCTAAAGCACGTCAAAGTGCAAGTAGATAAATAGGTACCGCTACAGCGGAAAGGTAAACGGTGTTTCCATGTGCTGCTCTGGTGTGCCAGAAGCGGCTTTGTCATGCTGGCCACATGACCTGGAAGCTGTACATCGGCTCCCTCGGCCAATAATGCGAGATGAGCGCTGCAACCCCAGAGTCGGTTACAACTGGACTAATGGTCAGGGGTCCCTTTACCTTTTTTAACATTGGCTCTAGCTCCACCTACTGTTTGTCTCCCTGCTTTCCATCCTACCAGTGACCAAGATCAAATTCCTCATGTACCCATAACCCACACTTCCTGGAACTTGGCTAACTTCAGAACTGAACTCATTCCACCAAGGCCAAGTCTCAAAAGGAGCTTTATATATTTCATTTGAAACTGTCTCTTGCTTTGCCCATTCTGAGGTATGATCGCTTTCGTACATAACTCTCCATGAAAGTGCCATGCCAATAATGGTTGTCCCCCTTTTTGCTGAATCTGTCATAGAATCATAGCAGAGTTGGAAGGGACCACAAGGATCATCTAGTCCAACCCCTGCAATGCAGGAATATTTTCCCCAACATGGGGCTCGAACCCACGATCCTGAGATTAAGTGATGCATGCCCTACCAACTGAGCTAAGTCTGGAGGTGCACAAAGAAGCATCTGTTAAGTGCCCAATACATCCCTGCACATCAAAGCCCACTTGGAGCACATGAGAGTGGCACAATTCTAATTATTTTTATTTAAAAACCTAAAAGAGAAGCCCACTCAACTTCTTTTTTCAGTTGCTCCACTTTCATGTACCCCAAATGCAACCTCCACAGCAGCCCATGCTGGAAAGCCCATGAGATGATGTCAGGACTAGGAATGAACAATTTTGCCAACTTTGGTTTTTCTCAGTTTCTCATTTTTCCAATCAAAAGTTCAGTTTTCCACTTTTATACATTGATAAGTATGTTGTTGTTGTTGTTGTTGTTGTTGTTGTTGTTGTTGTTGTTGTTCTTTAAAAAAAACCCCTCTTGATAAATTATCACCATTTTAGTGCATATTTCTCTGAATAGGCACATTTTTGCAAAACAATTTCCCCTATTATACTTTATCCATGTATTGCATATGTATAACCAAGCCTTTGGCTGATTGACATCTAATGCCCTTTTAAATGTATTGTGGAAGAGGAGATTATTGGGTTATCTTTGTTTATATTTTTTGTTACATATTTTTTGTTTTTTATATTGCAATTTCATGTTGTGAACCACCCTGAGAACTAAATATAGGGTACTATGCAAATTTTATTGACTGACTTTAATATCATCCTACCTTCCCTCTAAAGAAACCCATATAATACTTTTTTGGTATGTTATTTTTATTAATGTGTGCAAAATATCCATTCTTTACCACAGTATATGCGTTTTGGGACCCATTACTTGAGTGGAGTACAGCATTGCAAAATTGCAAAGAAGGGTGAATTTTGAAGGGCAGTTTTGCATCGGTTTGCACATTCCTCCAGAAAGCGTGAATTTGGTAGGGTCGCCTTTGAACGCAAACTGGATAAAATCGGAACTCCATCCTTAGTGAGGAGGATGCAGCAATCCTTCCATACACTGGCAGGAGGTGTGGGCATCTGGGGAGGCTGCAGAATTACTGGATGGGACACACAGATGGTCAAAAAGGAAAACACAACCACTCATTGGATGCCACTTATCGATCCAGTAAGAACCAAAGCACTCACACCCTTGAGAATTTCACCTAAATTCTCACATGTACTTCAGAAGAAGCAGAAAATAAAATAAAAACAAAGCCTTTTTTCTTTTTTGCAAGGGGACAAAGATTTATTCCAAATTGATGGGCAGGGCTTTGAGCACCTGCCAAATGAACACAGTATGTTTTTGGGGGGGGGGAGAATTACTATTCCATTCAGATAATAGGTCTAAGTCTCTAGTTATGCATCTCTGCCATCAACTCTGGCATGCTTCCCTCTCCCACTTTTTAAAAACACAATAATATTAACTATCTCTTACAAAAATCATTCCACCTACTCTGGATCTTTGTTCCCGAAAGACATTATTCAGTACTTTGCCACTACGGAGCTCTATGCTTGTAGCCTTTGTATAAGAATAACTCCATCTAGGTTGCAATCAATGGGGGCGATGCCTACACATGAAAAGCCTTTTTCGCCACATTGCAGAACCTAAAATTAGTTGCCCTGTTGTCAGGGCTCAAGACCACAGCAAATGTTCAGCTGGTTTCCTGAGGTTTGTCTAGCTGAGATTCAACAAGGGGTGTGCCAGAAATTGCTTTCATCTGAATTTCTCCCTGGATTTCAGACTTTATTTCCAAAATGGAACTGGTGCACTGGAAATCCCTCCATTGTTCCGTTTTTCTGAAAGTTCTGAATTTTATTCAGAATGCTATATATGTGCAGTTTGTACGAAAGGGCCATAGCTCAGTGGCAGAGCATCTGTCTTGCGTGCAAAAGGTCCCAGGTTCAATCCCAAGTAGGGCTGGGAGAGACCCCTGCCAGAAACCCCGAGGAGCCGCTGCCAGCCAGTGTAGACAACACTGAGGTATATGGGCCAATGGCCTGACTCAGTATAAGGTAGCTTCCTGTGTTGTAGCTTTCCAGTTCCTTCCGTAATTAATTCATGCCTTGCCTCTCTTCCATATTATGCTTACGTGCTCATTGATTAAACCACTGCAGAAAGAGCAAACTTTATTGATCATAGATATGATTGCACCAACAATCTTTTCTTTTAAAGGTTTACTAATGCATGTATGTACCAGCATGCACTGATTTAGAAACACTGCAAAAAAACATTGCAACGTTGGTGCAATTGTACATATGATTGCAGGTTCATATGATTGCATGCAGATTATCTTTCCATGGTGTCTTTACCCATGCCTGCGAGTTCACGTGTGCGCTGGAAAAACACCACACAAAAACAATCTTGATGTGATTATATTTACGGTCACCTCCCCATTTTTTTGCAGTGTGGTAGCACTGCACTTATTTGTACAGTACGGTTAAAAAGAGGGGAAAAAGCAGCGAATAAACGGAACGAACTTAAATAATGTGCATGCTTCTATTCAGAAAACAATTCTAGAAATTCATGCACACCATACATATAAAATACATTGTAAGCACTTCCCTTTCCTCAAGAATCCTGGGAATTGTAGTTTACCCCTCACAGAGCTGCAATTCCTGGCGAGCTACATTTCTCAGGATTATTGGTAAGGGACATTTCAAGCGTGTTTTGAATGAACCATGAGTACACAGCCGTAGTTAAACTGGGAATGTGGGGAGCTGCACACAGGACAGAGTGAACCTGTGTAAAAATCCAAATAGAAGTCAGGAAAGATGTTCCTCATCAGATCCAGCTGCATCCAGCTTGAATAATGAAAGTCATGACTTATATGCGCAAGAGGAGCCATGGAAACTGGGGCTAAGTGGGAATCTTGGTATTTCATTACCTTGTACTTAGATGGAGATGGAATATACAAAAGAAGGTGACCAACCATAATACCAGTGCTATTTTTCTAGAAAAAGAGGTGCTGGAACTAATCATGAATGCCTCCCTTGTTTTCTTAGAATGGCAATGGCACCCACCTGAGAGTTCTGGGGAGTTCTGGCTTTTAAAAAAGCCCTGCTAGTACAAAGCAAAGCAAAGCAAAGCAAAACAAAACAAACTTATATAACACTTCTGATTCTCCAGCCCTAGATGATGTGCCAGGTTGATTATCCCCATATTGCAGGTGTGAGTGCAGGGGACTGAGGACGAGAGATGGTGACTTACCCAACACTATTTAGGAGTTCATAGCTGGAGGAATTTTTGAACCAGCAGCTGCCCCTCCTGTTCTTAGGCCCAGCTAGAGAAGACAACTACTCCACAAATCCCCACTTATTAACTGCTCTGATCTGCAGAACTGGAAGTGTTGTTCTGCATTTGTAAGAAATTGGCCGTCTACCATGGCATCACCAAACCTTTGGAATTCCCTGCCTAAGGACACCCAGCATGCACCTTTGCTGTACTCTTTTTGGCTACTGCCTTCAGAAACTGGGACGGCTTCTCTAAATCAGGGACGTCCCTGGAAAATAAGGACACTTGGAGGGTCTGCTACTGCTAAAACATTTATGTTTAGGCAAGCATTTCCATGCACGTAGAATGCTGATATGTGTTTCAATCTGGTTTTTAGCTAATTGTTTATTTTATTTTATTTTCAAAAGGTTCTAAAGTGTTGCAATGATTTCACTCTTTTATTCTTTTTGTAAACCACGCTGAGGTTCGGGGCTTTTGTTTTGTTTTTGCACTCAAGCATATTATAAATTTTATGAAATAAATTAAATAAACTGCAGACCCAAATGTTTGAACATGGTTCTGCCCCAATCATATAGGAAACCAGGGAGGGGAGTTATTAAAAGGGAGAATGGGTCAGGAGTATAGCACAAACATATACAAAGAGCATGGGGGAAGAGTGCAGATCACCACTACCCCTGCTGGCCACTTACCTCCCATAGCTCTTCTCTGGTGAGCTTCGCTTGTGGTGAGAGCATGAAAGCAGCTCACAAAATTTATACAGATTGTGTCAGGATTTTGCTGTTTCTATTTTTATTGACTTGCTGTATTTCTGTATTTGCATTTACTGCAGTTTTATGTATTAATCTGTTCACAAACTTGGTGGGCCCTTTGGGTCAAAAAAGCAGAATGTATAAATAAACCGACGAACATGTGAATGGTTATATTCCATTACATGCTGTCGTTTGATTGCTTTGTAAACTGCTGTGATGTTTCTAAGAAATGAAAGGTGACGTACGTATAATTCTAATAAATAAACTACGGGAGCTGCAGTCCTATCGTTGGCTCATCCACAGGTTCCCAACTCTGTGCTAGGCAGTCAGAACCCAAGGAGAAGGAAAACCCACCCACTTAATCTTCCCAAGGGAAATCTAACGGGGCCACAGGCCCAGCCATCGCCCGGGGGGGGGGTTCAGGGGAGTGCAGGACCACTGGTTTATCTTGCTCAGTATTCTCCACAATGAACAGCAGCAGCTCTCCAGGATTTCAAGCTGGGACCTCTCTCTCTCTCTCTCTCCGCTCAATCTTACCTGTATCTACCAGTGCTTAAACCTGGGGACCTTTGCATCAAAAAATACTCCCCCACTGTGTTACGGCCCTTCCCAAGGGTCTTTAGTATGCATGTGAAACCAATGAAATAACATTGTTGGATCTGGCCAATGGCCCATCTAGCCCAGCGTTCTGTTCTCACAGAGCCTGACCAGATGCCTGTGGGAAACTCTCACACAGGACCTGGGCTCAAAAGCTCTCTCCATGCCTGTGGTTTCCATCAACTGGTATTCAGAAGCACTGTTGGCTTCAACTAAGGAGGCAGAGCACAGTCATCAATTGTTGTTGTTGTTGTTGTTTAGTCGTGTCTGACTCTTCATGGCCCCATGGACCAGAGCACGCCAGGCACTCCTGTCTTCCACTGCCTCCCGCAGTTTGGTCAAACTCATGTTCGTAGCTTCGAGAACACTGTCCAACCATCTCGTCCTCTGTCGTCCCCTTCTCCTTGTGCCCTCCATCTTTCCCAACATCAGGGTCTTTTCCAGAGGGTCTTCTCTTCTCATGAGGTGGCCAAAGTATTAGAGCCTCAGCTTCAGGATCTGTCCTTCCAGTGAGCACTCAGGGCTGATTTCCTTCAGAATGGAGAGGTTTGATCTTCTTGCAGTCCATGGGACTCTCAAGAGTCTCCCCCAGCACCATAATTCAAAAGCATCAATTCTTCGGCGATCAGCTTTCTTTATGGTCCAGCTCTCACTTCCATACATCACTACTGGGAAAACCATAGCTTTAACTATACGGACCTTTGTCGGCAAGGTGATGTCTCTGCTTTTTAAGATGCTGTCTAGGTTTGTCATTGCTTTTCTCCCAAGAAGTCCATGAATTTATATAAGCAGGGTTGCTTTATTTTGCTTTGGCACTGCACAGCAAGCAGAACTCGCCCCACCCTTTTTGTGCATTTGCAATATGGGACCTCCAGCACATGGCCGGGCATGCACAGGACTGAGTGGCCATAGGGTAGGAGTCAGCACATGAAACATTTCCCTCCAGATGCCGCGTTCTATGAGGGCTTCCATTGAGCAGGCCCCAAACCAGTTCTCCATCAAGATATGGCCTCATGTTATTTTATGTTCTGATGTGAAAGAGAGCAAAGAGGGGGCACGTGTGTGTCAGTGCTACCGCAAACAAACCCATGTAGCTGAGCAAAGTTTAAATGTCCAACCATTTGTTTTCTTCCCCTTTGCATCCTGTTCTGCTCTGGCCGCACTTCTGTGATGGAGCAGGGGTGGTTTAAATCGCTGACTTGAAGCCATCAATTTTGCAAACCCTTAAGCCATTAGGGCTCAGAATTCCACATTGTAACCGCCCTAAGCTCCCCTCCCCTCCCTCCCCAATTTGAGACAAAGACAAACACACACCCGTAATAAAGGAAATACTCCCTGGTCCTGGGATGCACAATGCTCTTGTTCAATGCTCTCTCTCTCTCTCTCTCTCTCTCTCTCTCTCTCTCTCTCTCTCTCTCTCTCTCTAACTTAAAAGGAAGAAGAAAACAATTAAACGGAGCCTCAGAGTAATCTCATACTGCTTATTTAGCCTCTTCATCCCTCAATGTGTGGTTGGTAAGTGCTGCAATCAGGGGGCTACGGCCTGCTATCATTCGGCCTTAATTAAAAAAGACACAGGCAGTGGAGCTGTGAATTAGAAGAAAGAAAGACAGACGAGAGAGAGAGAGGGGGGGGCGGAATGCAACAACACACCACCTCTGATTAATTCGAGGCTCATGTTGTATTAATAACGCCAAACAAAGAACAAAAGGAAATTGTTATGCGAATTGCAGCCCTCCCAGGCCAGACAAAGGTCAAATCACAGGATTTCAATTTCATCCGGACTCGCTTAATCAACTCCCTCGGAAGGAAGAGCATATGCGGTTCTCAAAGCTGCCCATTGTAGCTGCATTGTCGCTGGACCTGGGAGACTGAACAGTGATAATCCCAACTATTCCCAATCTTCTGCCTTCCTCCCACAACTCCCAACAACCCCTGCACCCCTCTTTTATCTTCTTCTTTTCCTTCTTAAGGACACCCCCCCCTTGCTAATTATGGGCTAATGGCGAAGGGATAAGACTGCCGCACAAGAGAAATCTGTCTTTGTGGTCGCTGGTCCATGGAATCGCAGTGCTCCCCCCCCCATTTCCCCCTCCTGATGCAGCTGCATGGACTGCCCCTTATTTTGCTGGGGTGCTTCTCCCCCCCCCCTCTCAACAGAGGCCAAGTGCTGTCAGGATGAAGGTATTGTATGGCTGCCCAGGGGCATTGCACTGCAGGGAGACAAAGTGTGGAGGACAGGTTCAGCGGAGGCCCTGCATTGCCTGACTTCTAATGCTAGGCCCTGGTGTTCAGCCTGATGCTAGCAGAAGTTTTAACAGGACCCAAATGCCACAGGGAGTTTCTTCTTTAGCTGATAGGCACCAGGAAGGTGGGGGCGGCAACAACGATTTCCTCCACAATAAACTGCTGTAGCAAATCACACATGCACACCCAAGTGGCAGTGACCAGGAAAATCAAAGTTGCAGCAGTATCTATTTTGGCCAGGTTATAGATGAAAATTGTAGTGTTGCGTCCAATGTTAGTCATACTCAAAGTAGACTCACGGAAATTAGGCGAACAGACAGTCCATTAATTTCAACGCGTCTTTTGACAAAATCTCCCATGATATTCTTGCAGATAAGTTGGCGAAATGTGGGCTGGTTGAGGTAAATGTTAGATGGGGATTTGTAGCTGGTTGACTGACCAAACCCAAAGAGTGCTCACCAATGGTTCCTCATCATCCTGGAAGAAAGCGACTAGTAGGGTGTTGCAGGGTTCTGTCCTGGGCCCATTGTTGTTCAATGTCTTTATGACTTGGATGAAGGAATTGAGGAGATGTTCATTAAATCAGCAGATGATACCAAGCTGGGAGGGGTGGCTTCTTAATTAGAAGACTTCCAGGGCTGACTTGAAGTCTCCAGGTTTGCCTTGCCCCCTCTAGGTGAGCAAGAGTTTCTTTCTTTCTTTCTTTCTTTCTTTCTTTCTTTCTTTCTTTCTTTCTTTCTTTCTTTCTTTCTTTCTTTCTTTCTTTCTTTCTTTCTCTAAATTAATAGAACTATATACAGTGGTACCTCGGGTTACAGACGCTTCAGGTTACAGACTCCGCTAACCCAGAAATAGTACCTCGGGTTAAGAACTTTGCTCCAGGATGAGAACAGAAATCGTGCTCCGGTGGCACGGCGGCAGCGGAAGGCCCCATTAGCTAAAGTGGTACCTCAAGTTAAGAACAGTTTCAGGTTAAGAATGGACCTCCAGAATGAATTAGGTTCTTAACCCGAGGTACCATTGTATACAGCTTACAAATTTCAGCCTGACAGGAGCCAGCTGCAAATTATTGCATAGACTTCCAGGGGTGAGTCTCCCCTCCTTCACGCCCCTGCTTCCCCCTCCCAATTAACCTCTGTCTCCAGGGCTCTATGGTGGGAATGAAGGAAAAGGAAGAATCATTCCTGTTCTCCACCAACAGCTGGCCAAGTCCCAGGTTTGTGCTCTGAAATCTCAAGGTTTAGGATGCTCCTGAACTGGGAAACCTCTCTCTCTCTCTCTCTCTTATGCCCCCCCACTTACCTTTTTAGATGCCTGTACTGGACCTAGTGACTAAAGGAGTGAGTGCCTTATCTTGAGTAAGATTGGCACTGTATAATCTTGGTATATTGTATTTTTATAATTCAAATAATTTATCATTTTATCTTCTGTGCAGCATTTAAATATACAGCATCTTGGACATGTTTTACAGCCGTGGGTGAGTGATAACATGGTGCATTGGGTTAAAAATGGATCCATTCTCCCATAGGAAGTACTAACCACTATTAGTTACTGCTAATGTTCAACCACTGAATATATGTATATTGTACAGTAGCACCTTAGAGACCAACTAAGTTTGTTCTTGATATATATAAGCTTTTGTGTGCATGCACACTTCTTCAGATACCAACTACAGATATTCGTATCTGAAGAAGTGTGCATGCACACAAAAGCTTACACCAAGAACAAACTTAGTTGGTCTCTAAGGTGCAACTGGATTATTATTTTATTTTTATTTTTATATTTTGACTGCGTCAGACCAACACGGCTACCCACCTGAATCTTTTCATGGGCATTTTGCCTCTAAGCAGAATACATGAGGGCGTTCTTAATATTTGCCACGTTTCTCTGAATTTTGTGATGTAACCCTCCAACCCAAAAGTACAAAAATGCATATGGGGAAGTTGTTTGCAAAACAAAAACAAAAACAAAAACCTATATTGGGCAAAAAAGGGGGAGGGAAATGCAAAAAAGTGCATATTAGGAGAACTGCACAAGACTATGCTTGCAAATTTTTGTGCAGATTTATTTATTTATTTTAATACCCACAAACTGGTGTGGAAAGAGGAGGAGACTGAGCTTATGGCTGGTGGGGAAAAAAACTAGAAGAAAACAAAACTGATACATTTGTCCATTCCTAAATGAGAATAGGGATTGCCTGGAACTCACTTGAGAAATTATATTAACCTTATTGAAATCCTCCAGACTTCCCTGAACATTCCATAGCACTTTAGCCTGAGGAAGAACCCTCAGATCTGCTATTAATGTCACGTTAAATAATATTTCATTAGCAACTCTAATCAGAATACAGCAGCTGCAGCAGAGGAAGATGGAACTGCGGGGAGGTGTTGAGCTAACTTAAAGCTCACATTCCCCTGTTCGGCTTCTGTGCAACTTCCTGCTGGGGACCTCTCCCCTGGATAGGTCATCCCAACATGTAGTTGGCATCTGTTGTGAACATCCATCTCTCTCACACACATTCTCTCTGTGGAAATATGTTGTTTTAGATCAGTCTCCAAACAATTGCACTCATAGGGTCAATTCAGAAGTTAAAAGTTCCAGTCTGGAAAATGATTCCGGTGTTTTTATGGCCAGGGATGTATGTGTGTGCGTGTTTAATGTAGGGATTGTTTTTTTTTTAAAAAAAGGTAAAGGACCCCTGGGCAGTTAAGTCCAGTCAAAGGTGACTTATGGGGTTGCGGCGCTCATCTCGCTTTCAGGCTGAGGGAGCCGGTGTTTTTCCACAGAAAGCTTTCCGGCTCATGTGGGTGATATGATAGCCATGTTCAAATATATAAAAGGATGTCATACAGAAGAAGGTGAAAGGTTGTTATCTGCTGCTCCAGAGAAGCGGACACGGAGCAATGGATTCAAGCTACAAGAAAGAAGATTCCACCTAAACATTAGGAAGAACTTCCTGACAGTAAGAGCTGTTCGACAGTGGAATTTGCTGCCAAGGAGTGTGGTGGAGTCTCCTTCTTTGGAGGTCTTTAAGCGAAGGCTTGACAGCCATCTGTCAGGAATGCTTTGATGGTGTTTCCTGCTTGGCAGGGGGTTGGACTGGATGGCTCTTGTGGTCTCTTCCAACTCTATGATTCTATGACTAAACTGCTTCTGGCACAATGGGACACCGTGACAGAAGCCAGAGTGCACAGAAAAGCCGTTTATCTTCCCGCTGGAGTAGTACCTATTCATCTACTTGCGCTGGCATGCTTTCGAATTGCTAGGTTGGCAGGAGCTGGTACAGAACAACGGGAGCTCACCCCGTTGCAGGGATTCGAACCGCCAGCCTTCTGATCAGCAAGCCCAAGAGGCTCAGTGGTTTAGACCACAGCGCCACCCGCGTCCCCTCAATGTAGGGATCTGTTGTATTAGAGGCATAAAAAGGCAGCAGTTTCCATTACAGTATGTTTTTGCAGTCATCAGCGCTGCTTCTGTTCCACTGACATTCAGTTTCTGCCGGTTACGCTGTTATTCATCTTGTTGCCCACTATTTAACATTAAGTTATGTAGCTTTTTACATGACTTGCATATTTTACATCCGCTTCAATGTAAGTAAACATCGAAACAATGTAAAAAGAAGAAGTAATGAATTACATATCATTCGTAGACCTAAAACTTTCCCAGCAATGGAGTGAAGGAATACAGATCATTTCCACTTGACTGATTTCTGTTCCTGACCACAGATGAACACACAAACTGCAGCAATTTATGCTTCCTTTTCTGCTTTTTCTCGGAATTCTCTGACTTTCCTGGTTGTAATGTAAGAACATGGTAGTGAAATCAACACAAATGCAGGATCTGCATTGGAGAAGGTTAGGCTAGATGACCCTTGGGGTCCCTTCGAACCTTACACTTCTACCTGTTCCTTCAGGATACGCCAGTTTTGCTAGATGAGTGCTGAAGGATAATACAGGGGGGGGGCATCCCACTGAACTGCAATGTAGTGGGATTACTTCTAAAAAATGTGTGAGCCATGGGAGGAGTTCTTCAAAAGTGGAGTTTTACAGTAAAGGATCTCTCTGTGTCAGCGGTGGAGCAAGCCAATTGGGCGCCTCGAGTGGCCCGCATTCCCTGTGCCCAGGGGCGGGGCCAGGACGCTCCTCGGGGCCTCCGAGGAGTCTCCCTGCCTCCTCCCACTTAGCCGCCTACATCTGAGGGGGAGGCGGCAGGCGGATTGTTTGGGGCAGCACAAAGCCTGCGGGCGCCCAAGCCACCATGTCACTCCCAGGAGAGATGCGTATCTCAGGCACGCTGGAGGCCACACAATGAGTGCCACCCGGCATTTTGTGACCCCCCCCTCAGTGGTGACACTCGGGGCATACCGCCCCACCGCACCCCCCTTCCTCGGTCCCTGGTCTGTGGCAGCTCGACCTAGGCTTCTTTAAAGAGCAAAGCTGGGTGATATATTGATATATCGTCCAAAACCAGTTTGAAGTCCATATTGTGATATCGGTTTCACAGTTTTTGACTGGGCAATATATCGCGAACCATGATGTGTATTACGGTTGGGCAATATATTGTCCAAAACTAGTTTTAAGTCCATATCATGATATTGGTTTCATAATTTTTGGCCTGGCAATATATTGCGAATCATGGTGTGTGTGTGTGATACAGAAATCACAATGTGGGGGAAACGGTGAAGCCAGCCAATGCCTTTATATAATAGCCCCATCCTTTTTTCAGACAATGTGATATATCAGAATATTGCAATGTTTAGCTGGTGGTATATCACAAAGTTGAAAACCAGATATTGCCCAGCCCTACTGTTCGTAGGTACATAGTTACATCCTTATTTTAGACATCATGATATATTGGTATATCACGATAGTTAGCTGGTGATATATCACAATGTTGAAAGCTGGATGTTACCCAGCCCTGCTGAAGAGCAGTATATTTTAAGAGTAAGAAAGCAGAGAGATTGGATCAAGCTCAACTTTATGGCTCACCTGGACTTGAACCCAGGTCTCCCTGATCCAAACGCAGTGGAAGAGAGCATAGAAATGGTGTCACCTGGGGAGAGTTTTAGAGGCCCACATTTGGTTCCTTGCCTCAGCATTGAACTTTTAGCTCTGTCCCGATTGTAGCTGCTTTAGTGGCACAATACAGTAATTAAGGGATATTAGTCTTTAAATAATTCCAAAGAGAACAAAATGAAAAAAACCCCTTTCCCCTTTTCTGGATTACCTTTAGAACTGAAATCAGAGAGCACTAAACGAATGATAATTTGCGCGCCTCCTGTGAGTGATTGAAGATTGAATCAAATTTTAACTAGATTCTATTTTGTAAATCCCTCAGGATGACATAATTACAATTCCACACATACATTAATTAGCAGTACACATCTATTTCATAGAGTTTAGCAAGTTTAAAATGGCTTTCATTGTCTGCAGAGCGTCTGCTCCTCCACGGCTAAAAAGGAAATAAGCCCGATATTTGAAATAGCGGGAATTAAATTGACTTCATTAGAGGGACAATTTTCCTTTAAAGTTAATATCTGCTTAGTCTGGAGCCCCAAGGTCAAACCCACGCAAGGATGCTCCCAGTTAAGGATTTGAGGAACTTCAAAATCAATGGAAAGTATACAGCGGCTTGAGGGAAGCAGCACTGAGGAGACTCTCCTACCAACTTTGCCTTCCTTTGACTGGCAACTAATTCAGAGACTCATTCTGAAGCGGAGAAGAAGGAGAAGGAGTTCACAAGGGGGAAATATGGGAAGGACTCGACCTAGTGGCCCAAGACATTTGGTTGCCTGAAGCAAGAAGCAAGAGACGACGTCCTCCCGTTCCTCTAAAGCCTTATATAGCTTGGGACCCCTTTGGGAGGGAGGAATCTGTCAGTTTATAGTTTCTGTCAGTTGCTCTCCCTCCACCATATTTAAAAATTCAACCCTGGCCCAAATGGATCGGGAATCTAACTGAGCATAAAGGAGATTTTCACTTCCAAAAAAAGTTCCAGTACCTTCAATGAACATGGCAGCCCTGCATGAAGAACAAGGATGGGTGAATTGGTCTGTTTCAGGTTCTCTCCGTTTCTACGTTTGCCAATCTTAGGTTCAATTATCTGTATTGGTATGTGATTTTGTTAAAACTCACTAAAATGCATCCATGTTCTTGCCTAGTCAGGTAACTATTCCAGAGTGTCAGCAGAGGGCACTGTTTGGAAAGACCCCTTTACACATGGACAACAACCATACCTGCTTGGTAGTGGCACCTGCCCTGTGGAACGCCCTCCTACCAGATGTCAAAGAAAAAACATCTACCAGACTTTTAGAAGACATCTGAAGGCAGCCCTGTTTAGGGAAGCTTTTAATGTTTAACAGACCATTGTATTTTAATATTTTGTTGGAAGCCACCCAATTATTATTATTATTATTATTATTATTATTATTATTCCTATTTTGGTGGGGCGCTTAGAGAAGGGTATCTAATCATGACCTCAAGGCACCTGTGGAAAGGAGATCCTTCATTAACCAAGATCCCAAACCATGAAGTGCTTTAATGCTAAAAACCAGCACTTTGAACAAACCATGGCCTTTGCCTGGCCTTCTACAAAGATAGCCAAATTCCTACCCTTCTATCTAGACATGAAAATGGAAGAATGGGAATGCAACCTGCAAGTTAAGAGACTGCTGGCCATGTTTCTGCAACTTAATATAATGATGATGATGGTATGCGTTCCCCTGCCCTGTGTTAGATAAAAGTTTGTCATCAAGTGAAACTTCTGAAGAATTTTGAAAGCAGTCTGAAGAATTTTGCTTTGACCACCAAAATGAAGAGGTCAGAAGTGTTGGGGTGGCAGATTCACAAAACGGAATTGGACTTCGAAATGAATTGGGAAGACTCTTGCTGCGAAACAAACCTAGGGAAGTTTGAAGCAGCTATTGCGGTTTCAGTAAGGCTGGCAAAATTTCTCACACTTATCTAACCAGCAGATATTTTATGTCCATGACCATGTCCACATGTCACAGTAAACCACAAGCCTTGGTTTAATCTGAATGAACAGTACTTTTGCATGTTGCGAAATCACTCCTTCCTTGAGACAAGAGCAAGATACCATTACTAAATCAGCTCTCGTTGTTTGTTTCTCTCCAAACAAACCCTTATTATTAAATTCATTCTTCGCTTGACAAGAAACAAACCATGGGCACTGATTCACATGCCATGTTAAGCCATGGTTTATGGTTTGCGTGCGAAGAGAGCTTATATATTTGTATATTGCTTTAAACCCATCTTCTTCTTACTACAGAAAGGTGGAATTATGCCTTTCATGTGTACAGTCTCTCTCTCTCTCTCTCTCTCTCTCTCTCTCTCTCTCTCTCTCTCTCTCTCTCTCTCTCATATCATAGAAAACAAGTGTCTCACAATACCACTAAACCCAGAGTCTAAAAACTACCTAACTACATGACTGGTTCAATTCAGCTGAACTTGAAATGCAACTTAACCACAAGATGAAAATTGTATTCTCATTCTTGTTAAACAATTCCATTTCTTGAGCCATGTTTGATCTGTCAGAGTAACAATGAGAATGTATATGGGCATTGGGGCATATCTGTCTCTACCTATTTATCCTCTCTCCCTCCCTCTCTCTCTCTCTCTCTCTCTCTCTCTCTCTCTCTCTCTCTCTCTCTCTCTCTCTCTCATATCCTTGGGTTTTCATTTGGTTTATATAGTGGAAATATTTCTCTGCTTAATTGGGTTGACATCTTTAGAGCCTAATCAATATCTTGAGAGTCCACAGCAGGGGTGGGGAACCTCAGGACCTGGAGCTGAATACGGCCCCCAAAGCATCTTCTTGTCTGGCCCTGAAAACTCTCTGCAGGCCACATGTCTTACTGGATCTGTTTCTGCCTGCCTGCCTGCCTGCCTGGGATGTGTCCTTTATGCCAATCCCTGTTGCCTGCCTGAATGGAAGACAGAGGTGTGTGTGTGTGTGTGCGTGCGTGCGTGTGTAGAAACCAGCCTACTGTACAAAGCTGAAATTTGCATTTGTTGCAACACCCCCTTTTTACTTCTGACCCCGCCCACCATTAATATGTGGCCCCTCAAAAGTCACCCGGAAGGTAAGGCAGCCCTCAAGCAGAAAAATGCAAGCCTGCAAGCCTCCCAAAACCGAATTCACCACCTTAAAACAACCAGCAGGGGCAGCACATTGCCAGCGTCCCTGTCCCAAATAATTTCCCCCTTGTTCAGCAGAAGAATGGGTCACTGATAGCTATAAAAATATCCTTTCAATGGGACTTGGGGTTTTTTCTGCATGTGTTTCCCTAGGAAGGAACAGAAGACAAGGCATTCCATTCAGCCAACAGGGGACTGAGTGCATCAAAAAAGCAGCCAGGGTTTCTCCCTCCCCCCTTCCCCATTCCTGCCCTCCCCAACACAATAGCTCAGAAAACAAAAGGCAGATTATTAGGTTTAAGTATGTTAGCTTGTTCTTCACATGCCCCCCCCCGCCCGTCCAGCACATCTGGCGACCATGTGTGGCAAACGCTAATTAAGACTTTCCTAAGTGAGCTACAATTAGTTACGACTGCTGTTTAGTTCTCCCGGGCCCGTAGCGAGGAAATAAAACAAAACCTTCCCTTTACTGTTATACGGAAATCTCCCGGCCCTCCCCTCTGACCCAAGCCCAAGGGATTCTCCCTCATCATCACGCTGCTGAAATTAAAACAGAAAAGTGTAAGCAGATACTTTAAGGCTCTCTTCCGCCTGATTTTCTCCCCTCCCCCTCTTTTTTTAAAGAAAAAAAAGAAACCCAGCATTTTATTCATTTTGATTGAGTGCAACAGGCAGGCAACAGTGTGTCTATGATCCTTCTAACAAAAGGGAATTGTTAAACAGATGTCCATATTCTACTCTTCACCCCACCTCCCCTCGACTGATAATATTAGAGACACAGCAGTTTTATCTACTCCTGCACCATGTGTGCGTGTCGTATATATAATAGAAGGGGGGGGTTGTCAAAATTATCGGAATAAACTGTACAGAGAAAGGATGCAGACTGTACACAATTATGACTCTCTCAAGGACCACACATTTTTATTTACCTTTGGCCATTTCTTCCCTCCACAGATCAAGCTCTTTCCAGAGCTGTTTGAAAAATTTAACAACAAGCGGCATTTATTTTACTGCTTATCTGAACTTTCAACAAGCTCCGTCCCCAAAAAAGCTCTGCATTGGGGAGGTAAACCGACAAGAACAACAAAATATTTAAGGCGCAATCCGCCTGAAAACTCAGTCTCGTTTAATTTCAGCCAGAGATTTATGCACATGCTTAAATCTCTGCTAGGCATCAGGACTTCAAAAAAGTTTTGAACCAAGGCCAGATGATGGATTGTATCCTGTACTAGCTTTACTCAGAGAAGACCCACTGATAATGATAGCAGTGGCTAACTTAGGGCCTTTTATTTCAATCGGTCTTCTCTGAGTAGTACTTAGTTGGCTAAAACCTCATATTTTGCTCCAAAAGGTCATCCACGAATGAAAATTTATGTTGCCAAGTCAATGTCTTTGTTTTTTTCCCCAGTGGGGATGTGGCAGCCTGAATGCTGAATTCTTCTACTCTCCACCACTTTCCCCATCATCTACCAGGGGCTTAAAAAATATAGTTGCAATCAAACCAGAACTGTGCACAGTACGCCATAGATTTGTATAATGGCATTATGATATTGGCAGTATCGTTTTCAGTTCCTTTCTTAATGATCTCTAGCATGGAATTCACCTTCCATTCACAGCTATTGCACTCTGGGTCAACATCTCCATCGAGGTATCTAGCCCCCTCCCAACTCCAGGATCTTGTTCCTAAACAGCAGGGCTGGCCCAAGGCATTTCAGCACCTGAGGCAAACCCCAAACGGGGCGTGCACCCACTCCCCTCCAGGGAAGAAGGGGCAAGTGAAGATTGTTATCAGGAACAAGGCATGAGGAGGAAGATTGACATTGGCATCTGCTGCCCCTGGGGATCCTGCCACCTGAGGTCAACTCAGTTAGCCTCATGGTATATACCCTGATAAACAGACATGTTTAAGATTGCATTACAGTGGTACCTCTACTTACAAATAACTCTACTTACGAATTTTTCTACTTACAAATGGAGCTCCGTCCGCCATCTTGGATGCAGTTTAGATAGGATTTTTTCTACTTACAAATTTTTAGATAGGGTTGCTTCGATTTACGAATTTTTTCTCCCAATGCATTCCTATGGGATTCGACTTACAATTTTTTTCTACTTACAAATGTGCGTTTGGAACGCATTAAATTCGTAAGTAGAGGTACCACTGTATTTGAACAGGGCTCTGCTTAATTGTGCAAAAGATTATGTTTGCTGATTAAAAAATAATAATAATGCAGATTTCTAAACATACAAGCACAAAAGCATCTGCGAGATGTGGAGTAACAGGCAGAAGGAGGAACAAAGGGCATTTTAAAGCATGTTTAGGATTTTTCTGTAGGAGCCAACCTGGTGCCCTCTAGTTCTCCATTTATTATTTTTATTATTCATTACATTTATATACTGCCTTTTTCTTCCAAGGAACTCCTCATTTAATCTCCACAAGAACCCTGGGAAGTAGGTTAGGCTGAGAGGCAGTCACTGGCCCAAGGTCACCCTGTGAGCTTCATGGCTGAGTAGGGATTCAAACCCTGGTCTCATAGGTCCTAGTCTAACACTCTAACCATTACACCACACTGGGTCTCTAAGTAGGGATAAGAGAATCGGGTGGTGTCTGTTCCCTTCAGTATCTAATTTTTCCAATCTTCAGTTCTCCACATTTCCACTACTTCAGCTTGCAAATTTTATTTGGGGGGGGGGAATAAAGCCCTCCTGAAAATTCACCTGTGTTTTAGTGTGAATTTTCCTAAACAGATTATATTTAGTGCAATTTTGCCTAATATACATACATTGCTAAGCAATTTCCCCTGATACAATGCATACATATATCTTTCTTTGTATATATTTCTTGGCTGGCAAACTGAATTGGAAAATTTGGAGAGGTGTGAATTTTAAGGCTGGCTGCATTTCGGTTTGGGTGGTTTTTGGGGAAAGTGCAATTTTAGGTAGGTTTTGCCTTTAAATGTGAAATGAACTGCATTTCTTCTCCAGTTCCTTACTTCTGAGCATATTTATACACATTCATTTTCTGTTTTAAAAAATCTAACCAGTGTGAAATAATATAGGTATATGCACAAACACACACTGTAAAAGTCAGACTTTCCAACTCAACACAGGGGGGGGGAAGGGGGTGCCCTGTGCTCACACAACCACTGTCCCTAAACACTTTACACCCCCACATTGTTTTGAACCTATGAAGAGACCTTATATATTTTGGGATTGCTTTGGGAAAGTGCACGTTTAAGGCCATGTGCACATCTGCACTCTGAAATACAGAGGGCTGGATCCAGGCAAAGCTAGTTGCGCTTTGTACCCAGCAAAATCAACGGGGCTTAAGTTTCCACGAACTTGTCACACTGATTTCAGTGGTACCTAAGCGCCACTAACTCAATCTGCAGCCAGCCCAGGAGCAAATTGAGCCGTGATATTATAGTCTGCCCTTCTGCACTGTCTTCCCTGCCAGTTCAGTGAGGATTAAATCAAATGGGCACTGCAGATGATAGAGAACTGAATGTCGACCCAGATTTCTCCAAATGTCAACCCAGTGTGCAGCAGCTGCGATGAAGACAAATTCCATGTTAGAGATCATTCGAAAAAGGGATTGAGAATAAAAACTGCCAGCATCATAATGCCGTTGTACAAATCTGGGATGCAAGCACACTTGTTGGAATATACCGTGCACAGTTTTGGTCTCCCGCAACTTGCAAAGGATATTGTAGAGCTGGGAAAGGTGCAGAAGAGGGCGACCAAAATTATTAAGGGGCTGGAGCAACTCTCCCCTATGAGGAAAGGTGACAAAGTTTTGGGCTTTTTACGTCAGGGGGAAAGGCAAGTAAGGGGGGCGATGAAAGAGGTGTAGAAAAACTCTATGCGACTTAGAGAAAGTGAGTAAGGATATGCTTCTCTCCCTCTCGTAATACCAGAACCTGGGGTCAGCCAAAGAAAGTGGGAGATTATGGACAGACAAAAGGAAGTCTTCATGTGGAATTCAGTGTCACAAGCTGCAGTGATGACCACTGCCAGCTTAAAGGTAAAGGTAAAGGGACCCCTGACCATTAGGTCCAGTCGTGACTGACTCTGGGGTTGCGCGCTCATCTCGCATCATTGGCCGAGGGAGCCAACGTACAGCTTCCAGGTCATGTGGCCAGCATGACAAAGCCGCTTCTGGCAAACCAGAGCAGCAAATGGAAACGCCGTTTACCTTCCCGCTGTAGCAGTTCCTATTTATCCACCTGCATTTTGACGTGCTTTCGAACTGCTAGGTTGGCAGGAGCTGGGACCAAGCAACGGGAGCTCCCCCCGTCACAGGGATTCAAACCGCCGACCTTCTGATCAGCAAGCCCTAGGCTCAGTGGTTTAACCACAGCGCCACCTGGGTCCCTTACTGCCAGCTTGGGTGGCTTCAAAATGGGTTTAAACAAATTCATGGAGTGATCAGTGCTATCAGTGGCTACCAGCCACCACGGCTATACATTAACTTCAGTAACGGAAACATTATGCCTCTGAATACCAGACCCTGCAAGTGTCCCTATTTTCCAGGGACAATCTCAGGTTTACAGAAGTCTCTAAGTTTCTGATTTGGTCCCAGAATGCCCTGCTTTTCCTTAGGATGTTCCTATTTTCATTAGAGAAATGTTGGAGGGTATGGAGTTTTGCAACTCCAAGGAGATACAAACCTTTAGAAGACATCTGAAGGGAGCCCTGTATAGGAAAGTTTTTAATGTTAAATGTTTTATTATGCTTTTATATATGTCGGAAGGCACCCAGAGTGGCTGGGGCAACCGAGTCAGATGGGTAGGGTATTATTCTTATTCCTATTCTGGAACAGGACACCCCTATTTTCATCGGAGAAATATCAGAAGGTATGGAATACAAGTTGTTGGGGAGAGCACTGTTGTGCAGATGCCATGCATTTAGGCTTCCCACAGGTATCTGGCTGGCCAGTGTGAGAATTGGATGCTAGACAAGTTGGCCTTGGGTCTGATCCAGCAAAGCTATTCTTTATGTTTTTGTGCACTAAAATGCTTCTGCTTGAAAACCTGGCTACAAATGCACCCATGGAAAGGCACACTAGGAAAGTGTTTTCCAAAGTAATTATTCTTTACCACATTATTGCTAATATTATATGATTTTGCAAATTGATCTGCATTCTGCATGAATGTGCCCTTCTATTAGAAACAAACACATGCATGCATATCCCAATTTACTTCCCTACACTCAACACATTTTTCAGTTAACAGATTTCAGAAGCGGACAAGCTACTTACACAGCTGAGGATTTAATTTCAACAACCCCCCCCCCCTTTTCCCCTTCCTGTCAAATACAAACTTTGCCCAAAGCTAATTTTATTTATGATGAATATGATCAACTTACTTTCACGAATCATTGCTGTACAAACCTGAAGGAAGAGATGGTGCTAATGTGTGAATAATTGTTGACACAATTAAGCACCCAGCTCTATGCCTGTTAAACAGCTTCCAGCAGTAAAATTCTCCAGTAGTTTAAAGGGATAGTCAATTCATTTCGGAGTGCAGAGAAAAAGGGGGAGTTCTTTTATTGACTTGGTGTTTTGAGGGGGTTCTGAATGGGCCCATATATGGCACCTCAACCCTGCATCGCTGAGAAATGGGGGTCTCGCCGTGGATAATGGCTACATATTGAGTCAGACGCTTACCGTTTAGAGACTCAGTAAACAGAAGGCTCACCCCTTGACCTTCCTTTGCAGAGACTGTCTGGTTCATAACCTGCCAGGGACTTCCGCCTACCTAATGACCTCTTTGTGAATTGGTGGGATTGCTCTAAATTAGCCTTCCTTCCGACAGCCTTGCAAAAAGGAGGAATCAGCAGCCTAGTCTGGATTGCAACACGAAGCTTGCGGGCGGGCGGGGGGTTAGGTGGGTGCCGTCGTCATGTTGAAATAAACCCTCTTAGTTTGAAGCAGATCAAAAGTTGTGGAAAAATAAAAACTCTCATTTCTGCGCCAGAAAAAAAAGTATTGTTTCTGCTCCAGTCTCTGTTGGGCAAGGCTTCAGAAGTTGATGAACTTCTCACGCTGGTGACGGGAAGAACTAGTCACTGCAGCCCAGCCCTCTCCACACATTGCATGCTTGTTGACCGACAGCCTTGGCCGAATTGCTAGGTGAATGATATGAACAACGTCCATACAAAGACCACTGAATTCCATGTTTTGGGCAAATAACTTGCTATGTAAGGTGAGAGAGGAGAGGTAATGCAGAACCCAGGGCCATGAAAAAATCCTGTATGAAATAGCCAGTTATCTACATTCTCTCTCTCTCTCTCTCTCTCTCTCTCTCTCTCTCTCTCTCTCTCTCTCTCTCTCTCTCTCTCTCTCTCTCTGCCATGCCCTTAAATGCACTGGATTCTGTCATAGTCTAACCTGGGAGTGGTGAACTGGATCTGGTCGGTGGATCAGATGGTTTTCTGCCCCACCCCTTATGAATCAAATTCGATAGCTGGGTGGAGTCACTCACTTGTCCATCACCAGCCATCACGATATGACACCAGAAGCCCCTTTTTTGCCTTCAAGTGTCTTGTACAGCACTTTGAAAGGGGCCTCTCCTGACCTGACAATCCACACAAAAACACAGAGCCCAAGAAGCTCATGGTACCTTTATAGTTAATGAGAAAACCCTGGCCAAGTTCAGAGTGTTGCACTAGGGCCCTAGAGACTCAAACATGTCTTGTGTCCTGCTGGCAGAGGATAGTGTTCTGCTTCAAGGATGAAGAATCCGTGGCTCTCCAGATGGTGTTGGACTCAAACAACTCTCGCCAACCTTGACCATTGGCCATACTGGCTGCGGCTGGTGAGAGTTGGAGTCGCACAAGACCTGGAAGTCCACAGCTTCCCCATCTCTGATCCACTTGGAGGGTTGCCCAATTTTAACATAAAAACTATAAGGAGAGACAGCTGGAGCTCTGATTTTTTTGTGTTTATTGGCGAAGCATTATACCACTTAAAATAAATAAATCTCAAAGCAGTTTATATAGAAACATATTAAGAATACAACAACAACAACAACAACAACAACAACAACAACAACAACAACAACAACAACAATGTTGCTCATTAATGGTTTGCAGCTGAACAGCACACTGGTTCCATCCTTCCCCCCTACAGTGAGATGTATAGGGTTTCTATTTAAACTGCAATCACTCTCACGATGCATTTAACCTACACCAGAGGGTTGTTGCAACAGTGAAATAAGGGGCTGGGAACAATGAACACCACCCTGATGTCTTTTGAGGAATAGTAAGATAATAATCGAATAAATAAAAACCTCAAAGACTGCCTCTTCCCACAAGAACCTACCTGGACCCTACAATTATCATCATATAATATATAATAATAATAATAATAATAATAATAATAATAATAATAATATATTATTATTTATACCCTGCCCATCTGGCTGGGTTTCCCCAGCCAGGTCCTTCTCTGTGTGCCTCCTTCAAATCAGTCTCAGGGCTTCCAAATAATCCTGGGTATTGTAGTTCACCCTCTACAGGAGTAGGATTTCCAGCTCCTTTAACAACTACAGTTCCCAGGGTTCTTTGGGGGAAGCCACGTGTGGATGTGTCCATTGTCATCTTCTTATGCACCAGGGTTTGGGAGTCTTAACACTGACCGTACTGCAATATCATTTATGTTCAGTTTTTGGTGCTCATTTTTTTAGTGTGGTGGGATAGAATTCATCCTTTTCAGGCTTGGACGAACACCTTTAGAAACCTTTTGCTTTATTTTAGGCTGATTAAGTGTATTTGTTGTTGTTGTTTTTAATGTTGCCAAGTTGTTTGGAAGCTTAAAATATTCTGCAGGTTGCTTTGAGATAATTCTGTAGAAAGTGACGAATAAATATGGGGAAAGGCTATGTGAAGCTCAGTGGCAGAGTTTTCCATGAAGAAGTCCCTGGGTTCAATCCCTGAAATCTCCAGGTAGAGCTGGGAATGTCCACCTGCCTGATGCCCTCGGAGGCTCCTACCATTCAGAATAGAGAGAACTGAGCTAGATGGAACAAGGATCTAACTTAGAACAGTCTCCCATGTTCCAAATAAAGAAAAAGAAGGCAGCTCCTATGAAGCAAGGCCATGCCACTTCAGCTCACACAAACATACACCCAGCCTTTAGCCGCAGAAAAAATGACGTCCCAACTTTCCTATGAAACTTGCAGCCTTCTGGAGAATAAGATGGCGAGACTCAGTGACATGGTCCAAGGCCACATCTGTGTCACAGCCTGAATCTGAAAATTCCCATTAGAAGCAGAGTTGCCGTGTCAGTTCTGGAATCAGATGCCAATGCTGGAATTATGACCCATGTGCCACTGTTCCAATTTGAGACCCAGCTCATGGTTCCTACAGGGGCCGTTTTTTGTTGCCAGCACAAAGGGCCATTGGATCCACCAAGCCTGTATTTTGCTCATCATAATTAACTCATTAGAAGTGCCCTCAAAGTAGATAGAGCTTTTTTTTTTTTTTGCAATCCAAAACTGATGGGAGCATAAGTATTAAGCTAAGAGTATACTAGATCATTGGGAAGAAATATACCACCAACCTACCAATGGTAGGGCTTTTAAAAAAAATAAAATAAAATACACCCTGTGCTATTTTTCTAGAAAAAGAGGTGCCAGAACTCACCACGAACACCTCCCTCTTTCTGTTAGAAAGGTGATGGTGCCCACCTGAGAGGTGCCAGAACTGAGTTCCGGCTGGAAAAGAAAACAAAACCTTGTTTACACCTGATATGAGGCAAATGCAGACCTTTGCACTTGCTGTTGTTTGCATGTGACCTGCTGGCCTGCCTGCTTTCTCAATTGTTCTGCCAAAAGTCTTGCACATAGCAATCAAGTCTTCAGCATCCAGTTCAAAATCAGCAAAACTCTCCTCACCATTTGGCAGGTTATTGGAGACGCCATTACAGACCACTCTCTATGAAGCACGCACAAGGATAATAAAGGTAAAGGTAAAGGGACCCCTGACCATTAGGTCCAGTCATGACCGACTCTGGGGTTGCGCGCTCATCTCACATTATTGGCCAAGGGAGCCGGCGTATAGCTTCCAGGTCATGTGGCCAGCATGACAAAGCCGCTTCTGGCAAACCAGAGCAGCACATGGAAACGCTGTTTACCTTCCCGCTGTAGCGGTTCCTATTTATCTAATTGCATTTTGATGTCCTTCCGAACTGCTAGGTTGGCAGGAGCTGGGACCGAGCAACAGGAGCTCACCCCGTCACAGGGATTCGAACTGCCGACCTTCTGATCAGCAAGCCCTAGGCTCAGTGGTTTAACCACAGTGCCACCTGGGTCATATTTATCAGTTATTAGGTAGTTTTATTTTATTTTATTTTATTGTAGGTAGCTGTGTTGGTCTGCCGTAGTCGAAATAAAATAAAAAAAATTCCTTCCAGTAGCACCTTAGAGACCAACTGGTCTCTAAGGTGCTACTGGAAGGAATAATTTTATTTTGTTTCGACTTTTCTTTTAAGTCACTGATAATGCTTACTGCTTGCTGAATGGTCATCTGTATTCACAAAGAAAGGTGATGCAGTCTATAAGCTAAGAGACTGGGAATATGAATCAGTAAGGCTCAGGTTCAAATCTTTCCTGTTCTAGGAACCATGGTATGAACTTATGGTACCACGAGGCCACCACCTTGCTGCAGCTAAGCAGGTCTAGGTCTGGTCCCTGCTCGGATGGGAGGCCACCTAGGAAGAGCCACATGTATCTTACTTAGACCTCCACTGGCTCCAGCACATTTCCGAGTACAATTGAAAATGTTGGTGCTGACTTTTAAAGCCCTAAACAGCCTCAGCCCTGTATAACTGAAGGAGCGTCTCCACACCCATCATTCAGCCTGGACGCTGATATCCAGCTCTGAGGGTCTTTTGGTGGTTCCCTCACTGTGAAAAGTGAAGTTACAGGGAACCAGGCAGAGGGCCTTATCGGTGGTGGCGCCGTCCCTGCGGAATGTCCTCCCATCAGATGTCAAGGAGCTAAGTAACTATAAAACCTTTAGAAGACATCTGAAGTTGGGAAGATTTTTCTTAATGTTTAATGTTTTTATATGTTTTTATATCTGTTGGAAGCCGCCCAGAGTAGCTGGCGGAACCCAGTAAGATGGGCGGGGTAAAACAGTAATAATAATAATAATAATAATAATAATAATAATAATAATAATAATAATGTTTCCAGGGTGGAAGAAAGGTGAGATAAGGACACAATCACAGCCTGTTGCAAGTGTCTCATCTACCGTGTTTCTCCAAAAATAAGACACCGTCTTATTTTTATTTTTCCTCAAAAAAGACACATGGTGGCTTATTTTCAGGGGATGTTGTTATTATTATTATTATTATTATTATTATTATTATTATTATTATTATGTATGGTACAGTTTAACCTACAAGATTAAACTGCCTATCACTATGGCTTATTTTCGGGGTATGGCTTATTTTCGGAGACCAGCATCCTGTTCTCACAGCAGCCAACTAGATATCTATGGGAATCCTGTAACCAGTGGTTTACAGTAACTGGAATTCAGAGGCATACTAGCTCCAGCAGTGAAGTGAGAACACAGCCATCAGGGTTAGTAGCTACTGATGTATATGTAAGAAAATAATTTAAAAAGAAATAAAAAGAAACTCGCTTAAGCAGCCATTCTTTCCCAGCCTCAGTCTCAGTTTCCCCATTACCCCAGTCTTAATGCTATAATGCTCTCCTACCTTAAAGAGTTGTTGTGAAGATGCTAACAATATAATGTACTTGAAGTGCTTTGAATAACTGAAAGCACTGTTTAAATGTTAAGTATTATCAACACTGGCCCACTGTGTCTTCCAGAGCAGACAACATACTTTCCACACTTTCTGCCTGAGAACGGAAGGGGGGACAGGGGGCAGGGGGAGCAACAACTGTGGAATGCATTATGCAAGGGCAGAAACACAGGACAGACTTCATCTCCATTATATCACCCACATCTTAGAAACCCTCCCAGCAACACTTTTTGCCAAGACAACATTACCTGGGTGCTTCTTTTTCTTCTTCACCTGTGATAATGCGATGGACTACGAAGGAGCGTCACTTGCCCCAATCTCTCTTCTTCTCGCTGCTTTGTTTTTTCTGCTCCGTCACTGGGGACAGTGACAGCAGCATGAGGAGCCCGGGAAAAGTGAGAAAGACGGATGGAAATCCCACACAGAGTGTGCTTTCTCTCCCCAGACAGGCAATGGCAGACTCTCTTGTCAAGCCAAGGCCTCACTAACCCCAGGGCCCGTCCTTTTCTTCTCTGTAACAAATCAAATTTTGCAACCCAACCTTGCCACATCATTTGAGCGTATTGACACAATTGGGACTTCAACCCCAATTTTGCTTTGTGTTTTTCAAGTGGGGTTTACATAAGCAGAGAACAAGATAAAGCACGCACAATACATCGGGGGCCCTGTTGAGCGAAAAGTGAACTCCATGGTCTGCGTATCTGGAAAGCAAATCCATGGCCATCTCCAACCTGCTAGCAATGTGTAGTGGCCTATCACTCAACATCCCAAAAACCAAAATGCAAAAAACAAGTACAAAATAACCCTACTGCACCACCACAAATCCAACTCAGTGGTGTAACGTTGGAAAACGTTGATCACTTCTCCTACCTAGGCAGTTGGTAGGGCCAACATTGATGCCGAAATCCAGCATCGCCTGAGCTCTGCAAGTGCGGCTTTCTCCCGATTGAAGTGCAGAGTGTTTGAGGACCGGGACATTCGCAGGGAAACCAAAGTGCTTGTTTACAAAGCTATTGTACTACCAACCTTACTATATGCTTGTGAAACATGGACCACTTATAAACGCCATCTCCAACTCCTCGAAAGATTCCATCAACGGTGTCTCCAAAAATTTTTTACACATTACTTGGGAAGACAGGCGAACTAATATCAATGTACTGGAAGAAGCAAAGATAACCAGTGTTGAAGCAATGATTCTTCAACATCAACTTCATTGGACTGGTCATGTTGTGCGGATGCCTGATGATCGTCTTCCAAAGCAAGTACTCTATTCTGAACTAAAAAAATGGAAAGCGTAATGTTGGTGGTCAACAAAAGAGGTTTAAAGACCTTCTCAAGGCAAACCTAAAAATTGTACTATAAACACCGACAACTGGGAAACACTGGCCTGTGAGCGCTCCAGTTGGAGAACAGCCTTTACCAAAGGTGTCATGGGCTTTGAAAAAACTCGATCTCAGGACGCAAGGGAGAAACATGCTAAGAGGAAGGCATGCTTGGCAAATCCACACCATGATCAACTCCCGCCTGGAAACCAATGTCCCCACTGTGGAAGGATGTGTGGATCCAGAATTGGCCTCCACAGTCACTTACAGACTCATTGTTAAAACCATGTTTATGGAAGACAATCTTACTTGGCTATGAGTGATCGGCAAAGAAGGAGGAGGGGGAGGGGGGACCTTCCACCACCACCCACTGATTTATTTATTTTTGAGGTTGCTATCTAGAATAATAATATTACCTTGGAATTTTGTGGAGCTTCCTATACCAGGATACCAGAGATTAATGAGGCTGTGCCTTCCTTGGAACCAACCTCTAATTTTATTATTATTATTATTATCATCATCATCATCATCATTATTTTGGCTTCTTATCTCACTTGCAAATTCTCAACATAGGGAGCAGCTTTGCATCCACAAGTCCCACCTTGTGAATTTTGAACTCACAGGGAACATTGTGGTTACATCTGCACCATACATTTACAGACCCTCCAGCTGTCCCTATTTTCCTGGGACAGTCCTAGATTTACAGAAGTCATCCTGGTTAACTCAAGCACACCATTGTCATGTGGTTCCCAAATCACACCAGATTTCATATATCTTCCAATGGTGAAACGATTTCACCATTTACACAGATCTCACTCGATACTTTACTGCAAAAGAGGTGTCCTATTTAGCATCAAGAAACGCCATTATAAAGGTCACACACATATTTCCTTTGGATGAGGTAGCTTCTAATGACAAATGCAAATGTCAGAAGATCCTAGCAAAACTGCATTGTTCTTATGTGGAAATTCTGAGATTCCTGAGTTAGACTCCATGAGTCACTAGCATCTAAAAGGTAAAAATGGAAATTCCTGGAAAATGTAGCTGATAAATACTTCGCTCTTTAATACATGTGATCTATTAGAGCTGAATTAATAAGCTATAACTAAGCAAAGATTGTTGGGATCTCACTAACTGGATTGTCATTGTTGTTACATTAAATAAACTCAAAGTGGTTAATTTGGGAAGGAAGGAAGGAAGATCCTGGGGCTCAAGCTTCTGTAGATATCATGTTTTCTAGACAAGTAGGTTGACCCCAACCAGTTGATCACATGAAACGTCAACCAAGTCAAGTGGTTTCCTGAGGCCCAGAAGCAATCAAAGAACCACTTAGTCAGTCTTGCAAACTTGACTTTCACTGGGTGTGAGTTCCAGCCCACTGAAGGCCAATATTCATTACTTCCCATGAGACCATGACTTGCCCCAAATGGGTGTGCAGCCCAGAGTCTCATGGCAAACTCTCCAAGTGTCCCTATTTTCCAGGGGCAGTCCCAGGTTTACAGAAGCCGTCCCAGTTTCTGATTTGATCCCGGAATGTCTTGCTTTTCCTTAGGACATGTCTGTTTTCATCGGAGAAATGTTGGACGGTTGCAAAAATGTGTACATCAAGCAAAAGTGCATATTTATATTAGGTGAAATTTGGACTTAACCTCTGATGAATTTTCACGAGGACTTTAACAAAAGAAAGTAATTCACAGACCAATGTGGAGAACCGAACTGGAAAAATGAGAACCTGGGAGCAACTGAAATTGACGCACCCCCCAGTCACAACCTGCTCAGACTATCTGAACCACCAGTGATTTGGCTAACCTTTCACTTTCCCCAAACATCTCCTAAATGTGCCTCTCAAAATTGTCTCTAGCAAGAATGTTGAGTCATCTCTTCCGCAGTCCAGCAAAAGTTTCACCACTTGATTCCACTGGCTGTATAAACTGATCTTTGCTTTCATGCATGTGTTTGAACCTTGGAGTCTGCAGCACATTCTACCTGCCAGCTCACCTTGCCCTTCAGTTGGCCGCCCCCAAATTCTCACTCCATTGTCATCTCTTGGCCAGTTTTCAAATGACAACAAGACTCTCTCTGGCACTCTGGGGTTACCAGGTTTCCTAAACAACTTCCTGAGAAAGGACTTACTAGAAAGCATTTTCGTTATCTGTATAATTCACAGCCAGAGCTCGTCTTCATCCTACTATGTCTTTAGAAGACGAAGGGGAAGGGGAAAAAAACCACACACAATTCTAATTAGTTGGTGTTTGTACAGCGCTTTGAAGATGAAACGAACTACTGTGCTTGAGTATTATTATTGCAATGCCTGGGGCACCATCTCCAATTTGCTTCTCAGAAAACTGAACATGATCCAAGAGCAGTTTGCACAGGAGCCAAGGCAAGGAATCCCAGTTACTACCTCTGTGTTGTCAGGAAGCTACATGGGTAAGCCAGCCTTTCCAATAAGCAAGTGTCACTCCCAACCCAAAGGGGAACACAAGGCATTTGGCTGTCTGTGATGAGGAATAACATGTCTCAGCCTCCTAATCCACCTACAGAAGGTGACCAGATTGGCAGCTCAATTATACTTCAGCATGGGCAACAGCCTAGCTTAGGGTTTGCTCAGAAGGCCACATGGAGCACCCTATCATCATAGAATTGTAGAGTTGGAAGGGATCCCAAGGGTCATCTAGTCCAAACCCCTGCAATGCAGGGATCTCAGCTAAAGCACCCACGGCAGATGGCCACCCAACCTCTGCTTAAAAACCTCCAAGCAAGGAGAGTCCACAACCTCCCGGGGGAGACTGTTCCACTGTCAAACATTCGTAGCACCTCTGTAGCATTTCCACACACAAAAATAAAAGGAAGGGCCATAGCTTGGTGGCAGAGCATCTGCTTTGCATGAGGAGGTCCTAGTTCAATCCCCAGCATCTCCATATAAGGCTGAGGGGGAAATCACTGTCTGAAGCCTCGGCAAGCCACTGCCAGTCAGTGACAACCATATGAAGCTAGATGGACCATGGAATCTGACTCAGTATAAGGCAGCCTGCTGTAGTCCCTAAGCATTTCCCCATTACCTTATTTTGTAGACAAGCTTACAAACAGCAACGCTGTTCGACGGGAGGAAAGCCAGGATTTATTTATTTTTGTGTGTGTGGCACATGCTACGTTCCGAGTTTCAAGCCTGGCACTGCTCCCCATGTTATGAATTTTTTGGTTTCTCCTCCTGATTTCTTCCCTGTCACTACAGAGAGTTTGTTTTCGTTTGGTGTTTTCAAGCACGGGTTGTGGTCATGTCTGTCCTGTGAGCGCCACTTGCTCAATCGCTCACTCGCTCTGTTTTGGAGCGCAAGTGGAGTCTCATCGCTGCTTTTTGGCCCAGTCTCCTAACAGGAAATGCGAGATTTATTTTATCTGGCTTGAACGACATTGTTCCTTCCTGGCTACTGGTGTTACTTCGCTCTGAATAACATGGCTTGGTGCTCACAGCTACCTAAGGTCAAAGACGGAGGGTAATAGGCACATTTAAAAGCAGCGGGAAGCGAAGGAAGAGAAAGCAATGGGGAGCGTCAGGATGTGGGGGTGGCAAAGATGCAATGAAAGAGCCTTCTCTCGTAGCCGTAAAGTTGCCACGGTTAGGAAAAAGCAATGTGTGGTGTAGTAGTTCTGACAGCAAGATCCTATATATGATTTCTCAGTAGTTGTCCCATTGAATTCAATGGACTTTGCTTTCAAGTAAGGGAGGGGGGAATGAAGCCAAGTAAAGGAGGGGGCTGATGCAGACCCACCCAGTGTCCCTAATTCCAGGGACAGTCCCGGATTTACAGAAGCCGTCCCGGTTTCTGATTTGATCCTGGAATATCCCTCTTTTCCTTAGGATGTCCCTATTTTCACCAGAGAAATGTTGGAGGGTACGGCGTTATGTAACACCCCCCCCCCAAAGCCAGCGAGATAAATAACCTTACAACCTTTAGAAGACACCTGAAGACAGTCTTGTATAGGAAATGTTTTATTATGTTTTTATATATGTTGGGAGCTGCTCATAACTGATGGGGAAATTCAGTTAGGGGGCAGATGATGATGATGATGATGATGATGATGATGATGATGATGATTGAATAGGCTGTTCCTATTTTCATTGGAGAAATGTTGGAGGATATGCAGATGAAATGAATCCAGCTTGTTTTGAGCGCATACGGTATATAAATATATATGTGTGTGTGTGTGTGTGTGTGTGTGTGTGTGTATGTATATATATATATACATACAATTTTTTTTCAGGAACAACTATCAATAAAGATTTGTTGTTGCACACAGAGCTGCCCCCTCTGCTTGCATTGCTTGCCAACTCCAGCTACCCCACCTCGCCAAACCGCCTCCCTTTACGCCTCACCCTTTCCCTCTCTCCCTGCCCTAATTTCATGTAAATCCAGAGGTTTGCGATGTGGCACTACAAATTCTCCAGTGGGGGATAACTGTTGACAGCCTGACTTTTTAAAATAAATGTATATAGGAATATCTAGCTAGCTAGCTCTGAGTCTAAACACTCACACACAGGCACAGGTTGAATTTCGTGTGAGACAATACTAAGCTATGTGGACCAATATAATCTGACTCAATATAAGGTAGCTTCCCGTGTTCCTATGTGAACTTTCTGCATTGGGCACCACCTTTGGGAGAATCAGGTGTTCGCCCTACTTTTAAGTCATTTTGCTTTGCTGAATGCCATTCTTCGCATTCTCCGAGTCTAAGGAAGACAAACAGCTTCACTGTGGCATATCCTCGTGCATCTGTTGCGATACATCTGATGGAAACTGCACCGGTGCAGTTTGCTCATGCTGTACTGAGAGCCATCTGGCTGCATGCAAACCTGCCTAGGCCCCTTGATTTTCTTCCTCTTTTCCTTTTCTCAAAATAAAACTGCGTACTGGAGAGCTAAAGAGATCACCAGGCTGCTGGGATGGTTGCCAGCTGGTAGTTCAGGTATGTTTATGAGATGAAGTTTCTTATTTTTTATATGTCTACATGTTTTGACACTGTTCACCTAGAGGCAAGGAACATGGAAAGAGCTACTAAGGGCCACTTCACCACAGAAGGTGCCCGTCAAACCCCAATTTATCTCACGAGAACAAGGCTAGGGCCTTTCTTCAGCCCAAAGCAACCCCTGCAGGAATCACATGCTATAGAGCCAAAAGTGGGTGGGGCAAAAAAATGTATGTCGTCCCTCTTTTCAAAACTTTGATCAACTTGGCTAGTTTCTATGGACATTTGTACACTGGCTTCTCCACACTTACATTTTGCCCTGTTCTTTCCACATGGAGGTCAATGCTTTGACGCTCTACGTCCAAACGTTTATGATTTCTTTGCCCCGAGCTTTCCCCACAAAAAACTGGCCTTTAAACCTGAACAGGAGCAAACGCCAATTTTGGATTTTGCTCCATTAGGACAAATGGAGCAGGTTTAGATGGAGAAAGCTCCAGAGTGGCGGGGGGGGGGGGGGAGGGTGCTCAGACATGGGATTTTAAATTGTGGAGTAAAGATAAGTGTGCATAAGCCCCAAGTTGAGCAGGTGCTGGATCCAGCCTTAGTCCCCCGCCCCCTCAGTCCTACCCTTGCTCCTCTCTAGAAAAGAGGAGCCAGAGAATGTGTGTGTGTGTGTGTGTGTGTGTGTGTGTGTGTGTGTGTGTGTGTAATGCCTGAGAGATTATAACTGGTCCAGAATAATAAACTCTACAGGTGCTTGGATGCAGTTTCAGAGCCTGAATCATGTTATGAAATCATGCTTTTTAATTGTAACTGTTTATAGAATGTTTTTGACTGAAACTGCTTCTAGATGTTTTGAATTGAAGCTGTTTTTGGAATGCCTTAACTGTTTTCACTCAGCTGGCTAGAGCGCGGTGCTGATAATGCCAAGGTTGTAGGTTTGATTGCTGTGTGGGACAACTGCATATTCCTGTATTGCAGGGGGTTGCACTAGATCATAGAATCATAGAATTGTAGAGTTGGATGGGACCATGTGGGTCATCTAGTTCAACCTCTGGCAATACAGGAATCTTTTGCCCAACAGGAGGCTCGAACCCACAACCCTGAGATTAAGAGTCTCCTGCTCTACTGACTGAGCTATCCCAGGCCTGTCTGAGCCCCTTCCAACTCTACAATACTATGATTCTGTGAGTGCTTTTCTTTTTTTAATAATAATAATAATAATAATAATAATAATAATAATAATAATAAGTGGATATGTTTGCTGCCCTGGGCTCCTTCAGGAAGATAGGCAGGCTATAAATCCAGCAAACAAATATTTATCTGCTCTGGGGGAAGCATGTTATTTAGTTACTAACTTTATTATTCGTTGAGGGAAGGGCACTCAAAAGGTCCCAGGTACAATTCCTAGCACCTTCAGAGACGGCTGAGAAAAGATTTGCACTTGAAATGCTGGAAAGCTGCTGCCAGTCAGTGTGGACAACACTCAGTCTGAATTAGTATAAGGTCTCCCACCTAGTCCTAAGATTCACCGTGTTCCTTCATTTTACATATATTTTCTATTTTATTAGATTGTTTTCTTTGCACCGAGTGAACAAAGCTAAAAACTTGCCGTGTATTGTAATCATTATTGGCATCCAACTCATCGTTTTTTAAGAAACCGGAAATTTTCAAGGGGGAAATAAAGCACTGGTCTGAAATATCACCGATTGAAGCAGGTGCCTCACTTTTCTGCTTCACTTTCAGAGAACTCAAATTAAGGTGAAATCCAATTGACCTCAGCTCAGTCTGCACGAGACTCTTCATCTCAAGAGTCATGAGTTCGAGCCCCACGTTGGGCAAAAGATTCCTGCATTGCCGGGGGGTTGGGCTAGATGCCCCTCGTGGTCCCTTCCAACTCTACGATTCTAAGGCAGCTTACTAGGTTCTTATGTTGATGTTGTTTTCAGAACATTTCTGTCCCACAGAATGCTTCTCTTTAGCCCGATAAAGCCTCGTGAAGCAGGCTCTCTCACTGCTCTGGACACCTCCCAAGGACATCCCAATGACGGGACCCTCCTCAATACATTTTCCTTTCCTTTCTCGCCTCCTGTTTCTTTCCAGGAGTCCTCCATAGGCCAGAGCTTTATTACAATGAGGTCAAGACAGCAGAGGTTTGGAAGAAAACTGCCTCGTCAGTTTTGCGAGCAAAACTCAACACACAAACACACAGAGAGAAGGCCACTTCTAGTCCTGATTGCTCCTGGAAATCAGCATCTGATTATGACTGGGGAGGGCAGGGGAAGGAAGAGTGTTGTTAGCATGTCTCATTTAAATACACGCGCAGGGATTTTGCTCTGTTTCCCTCTTCGCTTTAGGTAAGGTAATTATTATGGAAACTGTCAGCTGGGTTATTAATTAGGCAGCCATGAAGATAACACACACCGTCTCCCCCAATAAGCCTTGGCATGAGGGCAAACAGAGGCTGTTGGCAGGAAGGCGTAGAGAGAGAGAGAGAAAGAGAGTGGCATGGGCTGCAGAGCCTTGCCATGGCCAAGCCCTCTTGACACAGAAGGGTTTCCCTTCCCTCTGCCAGTGCCTCGCTCGACGCCAGCTCGGCTGCCTTCCCCACTTCCAACAATGGCTCTCCTCCATGTTGGCAACCAGAGAGCCTTGCAGAAGAAAATACGAAATTGCTCTTGGAAAAAAAGAGAGTGTGAGTGGAAGGAAGAGTAGCGAGCCAAGATAGAGGGATCCAAATGGAAGCTCCCACACTCTTAAATGTCACTCGAAAATATCACACACACGTGTGTGTGTGTGTGCCTACACACACACACACACAGCCAGCTCTGTCCACAATGAGACACAAAAGATTGCAACTGCACTGATGGGTGATGTCAAATACCTAGAGGGATGTGGTACAACTGAAGCAAAATGCCCGTCAACTCACTTCAACAGCAGATTTCTTTACCTGCTTCCAGAACAGATCTAAGGCTTCTGGATAATGATTCCTGGCCTTAAAACAAAAAAAGCGATAAGGATGCTAATGACAGATTTATCGTGAACACTTTAATCATTTCCGTTTTGTCCTCATGGTAGGTTTCTTTAGGAACGAACAGGACACATATTCATAAACATTTTAAACATGGAGGGGGAAGGATCAGTCATGGGATGTTGGAAACCAGAGCAGGAACGGTGGAAGTGGAAGGTCTGAGGAATTTTTTTAAAAAAAATATCACATGGGTTTGTGGATATTGTGTGGTTGGATGTTGCAAAAGGCTATGGGGGGGGGCGAGGAGCATGGAAGGGTGGAGTAAAGAAGGAGCAGGAAGATGGGGGAGGGGGGATGCTACATTTATTGTCTTTATATCCCTCAAAGTGGCACACAAGTTTAGGGAAGCTTTTAATGTTTAATAGACCATTGTCTTTTAATATTTTGTTGGAAGCTGCCCAGAGTGGCTGGAGAAACCCAGCCAGATGGGGGGGGGTATAAATTAATATTATTATTAATCATCATCATCATCATCATCTTGCTCATTTAATCACCACAAAAAACCCTGTGAGATAAGGTAGGCCAGGCACCCCCAAACCTTGGCCCTCCAGATGTTTTGGACTACAGTTCCCATCTTCCCCGATCACTGGTCCTGTTAGCTAGGGATCATGGGAGTTGTAGGCCAAAACATCTGGAGGGCCGCAGTTTGGGGATGCCTGAGGTAGGCTGAGAGGCCATGATTGGCCCAAAGTCACCACAGTGTGGAGGATTTGAACTCTGGACTCCCAGGCCCTAGTCCAACAATCTAAACACTTACACTGCTTTGGCTCTTCCATGATCTTGGAATAGGAAGGGTGCACGTTGTAGACAGAAAACAAAAGATTTCATGTGCAAATATTGGTCTGTCATTTGTTTAAATCTCAGAGCGATTCTCACATTTTCTCCTTCCTATAAAACTGTAAAGCTCACTGTAAAACTGAGGTCTAGTGAAAGAAGACAGAAACGCACACAGTCCATTTACAGGTGATTAAAAGGAAAGGATATTCCCAGATGCCATGAAGACTCCAAGGGGTTTCATCCAATTACTCAAAGTAGACCTGTGAAAGTTGCGGGCTCTGAGTAACTTAGGTTCCTGGGTCTACTGTGAGTAGGACTTAGCCGAACCCCCCCCCCCCAAGTGTGGTAGGGTTCAAGATCAAGTTTCACCACAGTTAGCACTTCAGACTCACGTCTTAAACATTGCCCACCTCTATTCTGGCTTGTTCCGCATGCTTCCAGCTTATACTTAAAAAAAACCACCCCTTGGCTGTGATCTTTCCAGTTTAGGGGAAAATCCACAAATCGCGACGGGATGTATGACGCAGAAGCCCCGCCCTTCCCATGTAAGGAAGCCGTGGGCCACTGGCAGCTGTACACAGTTCATCTGATACATTTTTGGGGAAAGCCTTGGAAAATAGTCTAGCAGCCCTGGGATTTCCATTAGCGTCCTCTCTCTCTCTGTATGTGTGTGCACATCTTTCCCAGCTCTGCCTTGCACCACCGCATGGGCACACCCATGTCATGGTAGAATACCAACTCATCCAGAAGGCCTACAAAGCTGTAACAAGCAGCCTTTAAGTCATCCACGTTCTCAGGACTGCCCCCCCCTGGTTGGCAAAGAGAGCCAAACCATGGAAGGGAGAAGGGGGTGGGTGGGGGGCCATGTGTTTTTCTCCTTGATCTGCGCAGCCTTTGGTGCTCCAGAGTAAACGCTGCCAGAACAGGAGAAGTGCATTATGCTAACTATTCTGCCGCGGCTCCGCGGTGCTAAAGGTAAGATGTAACGCAGCGCAGCTTTTATTCGCCAGGATTCCCCTCAGGCAGCCTCTGTTAAAAGGGTTAATGACAGATGTTTCCATTAAACCTGACCTACCTCTTAATTTCGCAGCCGCCTGACAATATCCCTGCCTCTGTGCTTATTTGCATGGGCAAACAGAGTCGCTCCATGACATGCGACACACACACACACACACACACCCAAATGTCAACCCTTCTTTTCTTTTCTTTTAAAAAACCCAAACAAACCAATGTTGATCTGCACCCGTGTGTGTCTTTTCCCTTAATAAAAATAACAAGAGACTTTTTTAAAATGCTCCCATACACAGGGAATTCAGAAGCACACAAACCATATAAATGAATAAAAATAAAAAAATCCTTCCAGTAGCACCTTAGAGACCAACCAAGTTTGTCATAGGTATGAGCTTTTGTGTGCATGCACACTTCTTCAGATACTCATACCTATGACAAACTTGGTTGGTCTCTAAGGTGCTACTGGAAGGATTTTTTATTTTTATTTTGACTGTGTCAGATCAACACGGCTACCTACCTGTAACTAGTACATATAAATGAATGTAGTTATGCCCTTCAGAAGTATTTGGACTACCTGTTGCCTACCCCTTGAATACTTCTGATGGCCCCTTTCACATCTGCACATCATCACTTTTGGGGAGAGAGTCTTTAGCCGTGATTCCTGCATTGCAGGGGGTCAGACTAGATCAGGCTTCCTCAAACGTGGCCCTCCAGATGTTTTTGCCCTGCAACTCCCATGATCCCTACCTAGCAGGACCAGTGGTCAGGGATAATGGGACTTGTAGTCTCAAAACGACAAGTTTGAGTAAGCCTGGACTAGATGGTGACCCCTTGGGTCCCTTCCAGCTCTACAGAGCCAGGATTCTAAAATGCTTCTGCTTGAGAGCCTAGCTGCAAATGTGCCCCTTTGAAGGTAAAGTGAGACTCCCACCAAACCCAGCCAGCATGGCCCATCATCAGGGTGGTGGTAGTTGTGGTCCAAAACATCTGGAGTTTACCAGGTTGTGGGAGGCAACCAGAAGACCTCATGTTCTCCATCCTCAACCTTCAGTTCAAAGTGGCACAGCCCAGACTCCCACCAGCTTCGTTTGCCGTAAGGTGTTTCCCACCCCAGTATTGGTATACCATTTGGAAAAAATTATTTTGGAAGAAGTGTCTAAGTGTGTGTGTGCATGCACATGCGTGTACCTTTTCCTTGTATGGAAATGTAAAGGATTGCATACACAACACACAAATCTTACCTGTCCAGGTGACTAAAATTGCTACACAGAATCCAGAAGATATAGATGGATCTTCCAAAGGGTCTTCTAAACATTACTGACCCCTAGAGGCACTGGAATGAACTGATTCACCATCCGCACTAGGTTGAAAAGATGACTTGTGCTTGAGAGAGAAAGAGAAAACTCCGCTGAGCGCAGACACATGGAATGGCCTCTCAGAGAAACAGCCACACACGGAACGCACACTTCTAAACCTAGACTGAGCAACAAACATGTCCACCCATCCATGTAAGGTCAGCTGCAGATAATTTAGGCGACCTCCTGCATATGCAGATTGCCTGGGACGTCAAGAAATGGGGGAGAAGGTCAAGAACGTGGTTGACCATGGAAACATAGCTGGCAGGCTGAATTCAACATGATGCGCTGCATGTCATGCAGGTATCTTCTAAAATGAGCCCTGGCCCTTTAAATTACCAGCCTAGGGAAGATTCATAAGCCTGTAGAATACAACGCACAACAGAGCCCTCTCATGTATTATTCATGTGTTGTTGGTCATCGTTCATTCATTCATGCATGCATTCATTCATGGACATAGGAAGCTGCTGTATACTGAGTCAAGACAATTGGAACATCTAAGTCTATATTGCCGGCACTGGCCGGCAGCAGCTCTCCTCGTACAGGGGACATTCCCAGTCCTGCCTGGAGATGCCTGAGGCTGGAGCTGGGATCCCCTGTATGCAAAGCAGATGTTTCCCCATTGATCTGCAGCTCTTCTTCTTAGTTTACTTATAGGTGGGCTACAATTATATACCGTAGTTCAATATTAAAATCAGTCAAAGCAGTTTACGCTGGAAGAATGGGTGGGTCCTAAATGTGTACTCCAGTTGTCAGAGGCCAGCACAGCGAGGTACGTGCTCAGTAAAAGACAAAAGCCACAGAATGAAGGTGCCAGGTGCATTCTGCGAGGAGGGAATTGAACAGTTAAGGGGCTGCCACACAGAATGGCCTCTCTTGGGCTGCCACCACTCAAATTTCTTAGGGTGGCAGAACTACCAAGAGATGCCCTTCTGCCACTCTCAACACCTGAAAAGTCTGTAGGGAAGGAGATAGTCTTTCAGGGTATTTGAACATGCATCAATTGGGGATTTAAACACAGCATGTTTCCGGTCACAATTCAAAGTGTTGTTTAAAGCCCTAAACAGCTTTGGCCTTGTATATCTGAAAGAGCATGTCCACCCGCCATCGTTCAGACTGAGGTCCAGCTCCGAGGGCCTTCTGGCGGTTCACTCACAGTGAGGCGTGATGCTACAAGGTACCAGGGCCTTCTCGGTAGTGGCGCCTGCCCTGTGAAATGCCCTCCCGTCAGATGTCAAGGAGATAAACAGCTATATGGCATTCAGAAGACATCTGAAGACAGCCCTGTACAGGGAAGTCTTTGACGGTTGATGCTTTACTGTGTTTTCATATTCTGTTGGAAGCTGCCCAGAGAAGCTGGGACAACTCAGTCAGATGGGTGGGGTACAAATAATAAAATTATTATTATTATTATTATTATTATTATTATTATTATTATTATTATTATGCCACTGGGACAGCTCAGTTGGTAGAGTATGAGACTCTTGATCTTAGGGTAGTGGGTTTGAGCCCCATGTTGGGCAAAGGTTTCCAGCACTGCAGGGGGTTGGAGTAGATGACCCTCATGGTCCCTTCCAACTGTACAATTTTAGGATTCTGTACTTGAATTATTAAAGGGAGCACCTTTGGTTGGGCCCAGAAACAGACTGGCAACCTGTATGGCTGTGTAAGAACAGAGATTAGGTATAAGAACAGAGAATGGAACCATGGCCAGTAATCTGGCTGCTGCATGACCAGCTGAGGTTTGCAGGGGAGACCACTGGTAAGAGAATAAGAAGAGTTCTGCTGGATCAGGCCAATGGCCCATCTAGTCCAGCATCCTGTTCTCACAGTGGCTGACCAGATGCCTGTGGGAAACCTGCAAGCAAGTACTCAAGCACAAGGGCACCCTTCTCCTGTGTGGTTTCCAGCAACTGGTATTCAGAACTGTTACTGCCTGTTCCGAGTTAGACACCAGCCCATCAAGCTCAACGCTGCTTATGCAGACTAGAAGCATATCTCCGGGATTTCAGACAGAATTTCCTTCCCGCCCCCCAGCCCTACCTGGAGATGCCGGGGACTGAACCCGCGACCTTCTTCGTGAAAAGCAGCCACTCTGCCAGAGATCTGGGACTCCCCCTGCCCAACCCGCCAAGTGCCATTACGATCCCATCAAAGTGCAAATTACTGGAGAAAGTATTCCGTTAGCATCGCAAGCTGTGACTTGGCATAGAAAGGAGCGTCGCTGAGCAGAGATATCGGCAAGTATACCGTTTCAGATTAACGTGCGCGCGGAGGGAAAAGCCCCGATTTAGACAGCTCAGCAGGAGCTCGCCCGTCATGTTACATGTTAATTCGGCAAAACTGATACTCCTTGACAACTCCTCGGCAGTTAAGGAGGAGGTAAGCAGCCTAATGCTTTGACAGAGCTAACATCTCTTGCGCACTTCTCTCCTGACCCCTCTCTTTCTCTCACCCCCTCTTCCCCCATGTCAAGATTTCATAATACCGGCACAGACACAGAATTCAAACGGCCTGAGACGTCCCCTAGGATTTGCCTACCAACACTGGGAATAGGAAGAGAAAGCTTGCTTGAAATCTTTCTGAAGTTACTCCCAGCCTAAGTGTAGGTAACGTGAGGAAGACACACATGTGGCATTTGATGAGCGTACAATCTGGTTCTCGAATGGCTTAGTTGACAAACAAATCGGCTCCCAAACGCCGAAAACCCAGAAGTAAGTGTTCCGGTTTTCGAACATTTCTCGGAAGCCGAACGTCTGACGCAGCTTCCGCTTGAGTGGAGGAAGCTCCTGCAGCCAATCGGAAGCCGTGTCTTGGTTTTCGAATGGTTCCAGGAGTCGAACGGACTTCCGGAACAGATTAAGTTCAAGAACCAAGGTTCCACTGTACCTGCATGCACAAGGAGTTGAGCTGTACATCCGGTTAGTTATTCACATGTAATGTTCAACAAGTATACGTTCTATGTTTCTGTGTAGCTGAGCCATGTACAATTTTTCAGTAAGTGTAGAATCCGAGTACCTGCATAAAGGTTGCGGAAGAAATCTGATCCAGTTCACATCTAAAGGCACCCAATTTCACCATATTGTTCTCCAGTCAAGCTATGTGTACAGGCGGAAACACTGCTCTTCTCCCAAGCCTTTGGCTAAGCAAACAATATACAGTCATACCTCAACATCTGAACGCTTCAACTTCCAAAGGTTTCACCGTGTGCGCCCTGCGTGTGCGTTCTGCGCCTGCGCAGAGCAGTGCACGCAGTTGGCACATGCGCATAAGCGTGAAATCGCACTTCACTCATGCGCATAAGCGGCGCTACGACATCCGAAAACATCGACTTACGAAGAGTCGAGGTACCACTGTATGTATTTTTGTGTTTCTATACTGTAAACTGCCCTGTGATCCTTGGATGAAGGACAGTATATAAAGATGAATCCGTTCTGCATTCCACCCAAACTTCTCAGAGCTCAACTGAATAGTACTAATTATCCTTATCTGTTTTGAATGTATAATATCCCCATCATGCTTTGCTGTTTTGCATGATGTCCCTAATCTGCAGCAGGTGGTAGGGATTCCATATTTTGAGGGGGCATAAAAGATTTTCAAACTTCTACTTTTAACTACAGATCGCTATGATGATTCTCATTTTACATACCCATGAAAAAGAGCACATGTCCTGGAAAAAGAGGACATATGTCAACCCTACTGGGTAACTGTTACCCAGAACAAAATAGAACGACACTTAAAAATATTTCTGATGGCTTGAATTATTTTGCAAAACTTTCAAATGATATGTTTCTTCTTTGATATATTTCTGCATTTACCTTAACGTGAATGCAGAGATGTCCCTCTTGAATTTTGACCATTAATGAAAGGATGACTCTTAATGTTATTGCTGTAAAACATTTTGATTTTAGCTTTTAAAACAATCGCTCAAAGCAAAGAAAAAAAGAACTTTGAAATGCTGAATCACAGTTCAAATTCTGAAATTTCAAAAATAAAAAATAACGCTTGTGCAAAATCCCCTTGAAATTGGTCGTTTTCATTTTTAGTGACCTGTGTTAAATATTTGGGGATTGGAATGTTATGAATCATAATGACTTGACCACAGGCCTGAAGCAAACTAGTTTCTTATCCCCAACTGATTTTGTATGTGTTTGTCGGCCTTTGCTGAGATATCCTGGAAAATGTTCTTCATCAATTTACAATGTCATTTAACACATGACGCCTGCCAAGTTTTCATGTTGTTATGTCAAGAAAATCTCCCTTGAGGACAAACAGAGGGAAAGAGGTCATCTTTCATCTATGGAAGACTGAGCAACACTTTCTTGGCGACCAAGTAGGTCTTAATTTAAATGACCACATTCTTCCTCCTGTCACTATATTGATACTTATTTGAAAATCCTTAAAGACTAGGCCAGGATATTTTGAAAGTAAACTGAAGAGGAAAGCTCACATATAAGTAATAGTATATATATTTCTAAAACCTTGGTGTTGGAGAGCAGAGAGAGACAGAGAAAGGCAGGGAAAGTAATATTTCACTTCTCACAATATGGTATGTATCTATTTTTACATTATGTGCTCATTCTTAAATGTGCATATTAGCAGCCAAAGTTGTGTGGGTAGGTAAATTGAATCTGAGAGCACATTTGAGGTTGACTTGAGCAATAAATTACTTAGACCAGTGTCTGCTAAACTTGGGTCTCCAACTGTTTTTGGACTACAACTCCCATCATCCCTAGCTAGCAGGACCAGTTGTCAGGGATGAAGGTAATTGTAGTTCAAAAACAGATGGAGACCTAAGTTTCGGAAACACTGATTTAGACTAAGAAGCCATGCCCAGCTCTGAGGCTATATAAGATTCAAGTGGCCATTTGAACTGCCTGAGAACTGTTAGCCTGGTAGCTGCAGTACCACCTTTTGTCCTGCAGTGTTGGTGGTGCAAATCACAGCAGAATCCAGGACAGCAGCCCCCTCTTGTGGTCAAGCTGCCAAGAGAATTTTGCGGGTGGTATGGTTGGTGGAATCCCTTCAACATGTCACTCGGGGTCCCTTCCAACTCTATGAGTCTAGGATTCCAGAAGTTCTGCACCTATTCTTCCACTTTCAAGAGGAAGAAGAAGCACTCTGCACCAACTGTTAGGAAGCTGTTTTCCGTAGCCTCCTGCACCAACCTGCTCAAACCTAGCAATTTCTCTGAACAAATGTTGGATGTCTTGTGACGCTTTGCTCATCGCACATGAGCAAAACTATTCCTTCGACAGCTGCTATGGTAACTTACAGAAACAGAAGTTGTTGTTGTTGTTGTTGTGTGAGAGAGTGCAAATCCTAGAATGAAACAGGACACAAGGAGTTGTCTTCAATCAGGTTAGATTATTAATCCGTCTCATAGCACCAGTAACAGCCCCCAATATGGATGGCTTTAAGAGATGGTTCAACAGATTCAGGAAGGATAAGGGGATGCTGGACTTTGCCCCAATCTAGCAGACTTTTCTTATGCTGTGAGTCTTACGCTCTGACAGGAAAAAGCTCTCCATCGGTGGTCTTGCTCTGTGTACCTAAAGTTTCCAGGCACTGCTACTTGATCCTTCTAACTAAAGGCACCAAGGATTGATCCTGAGACCTTCTGGAGGAAGACAGCAACTATCATTAGCATATGCTCTGGCTACCTAAATGGCCTCTGTTGAAGTCAGGTGTTTCATATGGAAGTTGGGCCATGCATTCGTGAGGAAGTTTGAATGGAGGCACAGGTAATCTCTCTGACTTCTCAGATCTGGTGGGCATTTCACAATTGCCTTCATCATCATCGCCATTGTTTTATTATTTACTAGCTGGCCCTGCCACGCGTTGCTGTGGGTTATCCCTGTGGCTGCCCCCACCCTGTGACGATCCATGGTGCGTTGCTGTGCCTGACTCGGTTTCCTTGTTTCCCAGGAAAGGGGGGTGTACGTTCCCCCCTGGACTATGTGTTTTTCCCCTCCCCCCGTTGTGTCTCATCCCTGTGATTCCTCCCATCCTGTCACGACCCATGAGGTATCCAGTCCCCCCTCCTTTTCCCCCCTGGACTATGTGTTTTTTCCACCCCACCCCCGTTGTTGTGTCTCATCCCTTGTGATTACTCCCATCCTGTAGCAACCCATGAGGTATTTCATCCCCCCCTCCCTCCACCCTGTCTCAACCCATGACCTATTCAGGCCCCTCCCCCCCCCCACCCAGGGCTCCACTTGGTATATTCTGTAAAGTAGAGCCGAGACCTAGTCTGTAGGCTGTAAAGTGGAACCAAGGCCTAGTCTGTAGGCTATAAAGTGGAGCCGAGGCCTAGTCTGTCGGCCTTGGCTTGGGTTAGTATGTAAATGCGAGCCGAGGCCTCCGCCCTGTATCTCCATTCCTTGGCCCTGGCCTGACTCTGTGGGTTTTTGCAGATGAGGGTTTGGGCTAGTTGCGTTGCTTGTTGTGTGAGCGTTTGCGGGGTGTGTGTGTTTTTGGGTTGCGGCCTGTGGCTGTGGGCTGTGGTGTCCTGTGGCTGTGGCTCTGGGTTTGGCCATTTGCCTTTGTCTAGTAATGGCCATCTTGGTGGTTTCCATCCTTGGGCTTTGGGGGGGTCGAATGGCCATTGTGGCTTTGGCGGGGGTGGTGGGGATGTTGGGGTAGGGCCTGGATTGTGGGGTGGGTGTGGCGGTGTCAGGGTCCGTCCTTGGGCTTTGGGTGTGGAATGGCCGTTTTGGCGGTTGTTGGACAGTGGTTGATGACATAACGGTTTGGCCCCGCCATCGGAGATCTGCCTTTCTCTTGGATGCTGCTGGAGTCTTTAGAGCTGGTGACATCTAATTTGGGCACCACTTTTTTGTGTTTAATCATTATTTTAGGTATGAAAGGTATGTTGTTGCTGTTGTTGTTTTTTAAAAAGCATGCCAGATCCCTCCCTGATGGGCAAGGTACGCTTTGTCCTAATTTGATGCAATTTGGTTCAGTGGTTACAGAGGAAGGGTGTTACATCCGCGCATGCAGTGTGGACATTTATAGATAGATAGATAGATAGATAGATAGATAGATAGATAGATAGATAGATAGATATAAATACAGTGGAACCTCGGTTTATGAACACCTCGGTTTACGGATTTTCGGTTTACGAACGCCGCGGACCCATCTGGAACAGATTAATTCACTTTCCATTACTTTCAATGGGAAAGTTCGCTTCAGTTTATGAACGCTTCAGTTTATGAACAGACTTCCGGAACCAATTACACCCATGCTTCGGGTTAAGTACGCTTCAGGTTGAGTACTCCGCGGACCTGTCTGGAACGGATTAATCCACTTTCCATTACTTTCAATGGGAAAGTTCACTTCAGTTTATGAACGCTTCAGTTAAAGTACTCCGCGGACAGTCTGGAACAGATTAATCCACTTTCAATTACTTTCAATGGGAAAGTTCGCTTCAGTTTATGAACGCTTCAGTTTATGAACACACCTCCGGAACCAATTGTGTTCATAAACCGAGGTACCACTGTATGCCGCCCATCTGACTGGGTTGACCCAGACACTCTGGGGAGCTCCCAACAAAACATTAAAAACACAATAAAATATCAACCATTAAAAACTTCCCTGTACAGGGCTGCCTTCAGATGTCTTCTAAAAGTCAAATAGATGTTTATCTCCTTGATATTACAGTCTTCCGCACCCTGTGATATAAAAACAGCCTTGTCGTGGTAATGTAACATGTAAATAAACCTTTGGTCTGCCCACCCACTTTCTGGCCATATTTTAAGAAGACCTGCCATTCTGGAGGCACTTAGATAAAGATGGTAAGAAGCAAAAAATATAAAGGACCATGACAAATAACTACCCCAAACCCAACAGGCATTCTTGATATCCCTGCTATTTGCAAGCTGTTACAAGCACAGTCCATTAAAAGAAATATAATTCTGGCACACGCGGAATGCTCTCATGTTCACACTTGGTATTAGCTATCCTCTTAATGATTTGGGGGGAAAAAAATCCAATCAGATAATTATCACAAGATCCAAACAGGCCTTTGTACACAGTGATAATACCATCTGGTTTTCTTCGTAGTTTTGCTTCCTTGCCACATGACAATACAGCACATTGTTTTGGTCTTGTTGTAGCCATCTCTCCAAATTGCTAGGGTGGAAGGGTGACACAACTTTGGGAAACTAGCTTCTACCACCTCAGACTCTTGAATGGCAAAGGAATGGATATTCTAACAATAAACCTTTTTTTGAAGAAAAAAACGGATTAATGTGTCTATGGATTTAAATTTTGAGAAATGGGAAGTTTTCCCCAAACTTACTGTGCACAGCCTAACTGTGTCTACTCAGAAGTAAGTTTGGTATGATTCAATCAGGATTGTTCCCAATTAAGTAGCATCCTAACTCCATTTAACCAGAGAGTAAACCCCATTGAATTCAAATGAGCTTACTTCTATGCAAAAATAGTTATGGTTGCATTATGAATTGGTTGCATTTAGTCTGCACTGAACTCAATGGGACTTTTATGTCAGAATTAACTTGTCCAATTGATTTCAATAGGACCTAATGCAATTAACTGAATCTGAGACCCAACCTGGATAATATAAGAGAAATTAAGATGTCCTGAACAAGGAGCCAAAACAGATAAGAAACTTCTTTATTTTTTATTGGTCTGGGTGGCTTCCCTGAAGTTTTCTCATTGGACCATGGCTTGACAGTGGTTCACAGAAAGGATGGTGTTTTGGTTCACATTTTAATGAAAATCTGCTTAATTTCCACTTCCTGAAATGATGCATGAACCAAACGCAGGTATTCTTTGAAATTTGCACTTCTCCAAATTGTAGTTGTTATCCAACTCGCAACACGTTCAAAATACTCATATTGGGGGAAGTGTGTGTAAAAAATTCCTATAACACAAAAATGCATTATATTATGGGAAAGTGCTTGCAAAAATGTGGATATTGGGCAAAATTGCATAGGAAAACGTGGATATTAGAGAAAGGTAAACTAAAATACTGATGAATTTTTGCTAGCAGTTTAAAAAAAACAACGACCCACTAAACTGGTGTGGAAATGTGGAGAACCGAAGAACGGAAAAACAAGAAACCAAAATCGATACTTTTGTCATCCCTAGTGGCCCGCCACCTCGAGACCTGGACTTAAGCCTGTGATTGGACTTGGGTCCTGAAAAATGGGACGCTTCTGTATCTCCACTGCCAATTTCTGGCTAACTGGAGAATGTGACATTTGGTCCCTTGAGGTTGGGCAAGTGGGATTCTCTCTTCCATCATTTTGCAAACTTAAGCCGTTAACCTTATTGGAACAATCGCAACAGCAAGCAGATATAGATATAACAAAACATAATTTGCCCAAAACAACTGAGCTGCTGCTCCAGACTACAGTTCCAGATCTGAACTCTGCAGCTCTGCTAATAAAGAGCATATTGATTCACGTCAGTGTTTACAACAAATTTTCAGCGGCACCACTGAAAATCCTAATTACAGAATCAACAAAAAATTACCGCACAATAGTTTCCACCGAGAACGCTGAGCCAATTAATTAACCACTTCTCTCCAATAATCTCATCAGCTCTCCCCGAACTCTTTCAGACTCGACCACCATAGATTTGAGGATCACGGGGGTTAAAGCCATGGTGTCACTTTTCCCATATATATATATATATATATATATATATATATATATATATATATATATTCTGCCATGCTAAAAACCTGACTTCATTTGATTTACTTTCCAGCACTGTTTTCTCTCTCTCCCCCTTTTCTTTTATTAAATATGTTTGACTGCTATTTCTAATTAAATGTCGAATTAATTTTGGCAAACGAACTGCAGATCCAGTTTATGCTCAGTTTTATCAGACAGATTTATTTATAAGCTGTCAGCTTCTTGAAAAGACTTCATTTTGGAGCAGTCTTAAATTGCTAACAGTAGCTGTAAATGGGGCTACTGTTCTCTCAGAGACCAAAGAAAGTGTGCTATAAACGTCCACTCCATCTGCGAGGAATCATAAAACAATCACATTCCTTTATTCCCCCTCCCCCCTCCATCCTCAGGCCCCTTTATTAAATTAGTTCGACTCAATTAAAAATAACTTCAAAAACATTTCAGGGTCCCTTTGTTTCGTGGAATACTTGGAACTCTCTGCACGGAACGTCACCCCTTTTAACTAATCCCTAGTTCTAAATGGAAGAGAACAGTGGTATTGTGACTTCAGACAGTGCTTTCAAGGGTCTCTACTGTACCGAATTGAGGTCACTCCAAGACAATGCCCGACACCGAATAGCTATTCAAACATTCTTCACAACTCTATCAAGCTCGCCTTTCTTTCCTGCTTCTCGCTCTTCTCTTGTGGCAAAGTCATTGGACAATGGGGTGGGGGGGCGGAGGGGGGATAGAAGAAGCCTCCAGCACCATTTATGGGCACCCATACTTGCACATGACAAAGACCATTCTTTCTGGTTTTGCCAATTCTCTCTGTTTTACTTATTTATTTATTTTCAGGCAAAGGAGGAGAAGGAGAAGAATGAGCCCTGGGTGAATTTTCCCACCACGACTACGGGAACTGAAAGCGCAGCTTTGGGCTTCCAACAAAGTGGCCTTTGAGCGTGTGTTTCCTGCGATTAGTTACCTAGAGGGGGGGGGGAAGGCTCAGAGCACACACACACACACACACACACACACACAACCCCAAACCATATGGAGTGCAAGATTATATGTGCCATATTACAAAGAAACATGTGCGTGACGAACTGTACAACTCTGAGTGATACTGAGGGAAACAATCAAAGGAGGGCTGTTATCCCTCATCTGGTGTTAACAAAGTTATTAAACTTATTGTTTTCCTGTACAATAATCTGCGAAGCTCCATGCCAAAATGCAAGCTTGGGGCTTGCTTGGAAGCTATTAGCAGCATCAGCTAGCAATAAAAAAGTAGCGGGGGGAATCAATTTAGTACATATTTGTGTTTGCTGGTCTTTCAAAAAAGAGTTTTTCTCACCCTCCCCTTTCTATGTGTAATCGCTTGTAGAGAAGGGAGAAGCGTTGAAAACTCAGGTGAACTAAAGAGTGTCTTGTTTTAACATTCCTAATATTCTGAATTACCGTATGAACTTGTTTAGCGATGCCTTCAGCTGTGTTACACGGCAAATTCTTGCATATACCAATCGAAGAGCGCTTTTGTCCATGCATGTCCAACAAGGTGGAATCTGTTATTCACATTCTTTTTATTCTGTGAATTCTATAGTGAAGAACAATCGCGACTCATTTTACCCCTATTATCAAAATTCACACCCTTGCAATATTATCTGGAATCCCCCCCCCCCGAAACATTACGCAAATTCCTTCTGGAAGATTCTTTGAGCTCAGTATCCTATGCTGTGGCCAAATTTTGCACCTTAGCTATTAAGAAACGTAAATCTTACATATTATAACAATTTGTCCTGCACTCCGATGATGATATTGCTGCTACAGTTTTTAGTTAAATCTCTTATTATTTTATAGTGTTTTATTCTGTAGGGCACTAGGAGAAGGGGACGACAGAGGGCGAGATGGTTGGACAGTGTTCTCGAAGCTACCAACATGAGTTTGACCAAACTGCGGGAGGCAGTGCAAGACAGGAGTGCCTGGCGTGCTATGGTCCATGGGGTCACGAAGAGTCGGACATGACTAAATGACTAAACAACAACAACAACATTCTGCTGGACCTGTATTTTAAGTATTGTATATTCAATTAGTATATTGACTGTTAAAACCCCATATCAATCTTTTTATTGTTTATGTAGAGAATTATGCAGAATTTTGGGTTTAATATGCTGGCTGTTTGCCGTAATAAATATTGACTGACTGACTGAAGTTGTTTACGTCAGGGGTGGGGAACCAATGTTAGAAACTCAGATATATAAGATGGGTGCCAACTGGTTCGTTAAACCAGGGTTACAGTCACCAAAATGGAGTGTCTCATTGCCAGAAAGTAGTATTTTTTTAATACGACTTTTTTGTTCCTGAAATTCGTTCTGATTGTGCAGATTTAAAAAAAAAACGGATATAATTTTAGCAGGATGTGTTAAAACAGTCAAGATCCAAGGATTCCCAGGCATGTACCTCCAGATGGAGATGTCATAAAGTTACCAGGTGAAGCAATGTCTGGCAGCAGCAGGTCAAGGTATCAACAGAGAGGACTGATGGGTGAAGCGGCTGCAGCAGCAACCCCCAGCTTCATTATCCCAGAATGCCTCCAGATTCCAACATACACAAGATCAAGCCTCAGAGGCATCTAGATGTGAGTAAGAAGGCAGCTGCTGCAGCTACTTCCTCAAAACTGCTCAGCTGAGTACCAGGGCAAGAAAATAATGGGAAGGGGAATGATGGCATTAGCCCTAGGTGGTCCAGGTGGCTCTCCGGGGCACATTGACACGACCACCCCTGCGGCATTTGCCCCACCTTGCAAAATGGTGATACCACCAGGCAAAGTTTTGGAACTTTCATGGGAACAGAACAGTACTCATGCCCACTAATAGTGGCTAGTATATAATGTGTTACACAAATAGCACATTGTGCATGGAGATATATCCATTTTTTGCAATGGCTGTGTCCGGGAGAGATTGCTGGTTCCATGACCACTGCAAAAGCACCCAAAATCCTTTGGGCTAAGGCACTGTGGAAAGAGGGCAGAGCTTGTTTCAAATCTCTGTAGAGGTATTTGCCAGCACCACAATGACTTGTTATTGCTTGGCCCTGAGGAATAGAGCATAGCGAAAACGTAGCTCTCCACCCATTTCAGGATGAGAGAAATAAGTCTGATTCATATGCTGTATGAGCAATGTGGTAGTAACTTGCAATGGGAAGAGAGAGAGAGAGAGAGAGAGAGAGAGAGAGATGCACAGGTCATCTTTCCCAGACATTTCTATTTATTAATGTGCAACATTTCATCTTTCTAGTGAGGGTGGAAGAACCTTAAGCATTTGGTGGGATGGCTGGGTCCATTGCTTTGTGGGACACATGTATTGATAGGTGCAGTAACCATTGCACTAGCAGAAGCACTTACAATGTGCACCCACAGATTGTGGCTTTCTATAAGCTGTGGACAGTCACGTCCCAGCAATGTCACCACCCACTTGACCCTTCGACATCTGAATCTCTCCTGGTCTTAGGTTGGTTGGAAAGGGTTTCAGAAGCGCCCACCTAGTATTCTCCCTCTTTTCACCAGTGAGATGCATATACAAGTAGCAGACTTCAAATTGGCCAGGATTCTTTAATAATGGGAATCCACAATTCTCAGGTTTGCCCCAGGAGGAAACACAGCATATGGAGAAAATGGACCAGCAGCCTCCACATTGAATTCATCCATCATCGAAAGGGCTGCCATTAGGGTAAGAGTTTTCCTTATATTCACATTTTAGTACCAACTGAGGACTTTTTGGAGAACTTTTTACATTTCCAAGAATTATGTCTCCAGGGGTTTCACGTTTGAACAAAAATAAATTTATGTGATTCTTCCCTAGAGAGAATCCAAGAAATAGTCCATTTATGAATGCAAATGGGACATAAATATAAAAATGCTCATATGCATTTGCAATATTTGGGGATTTTATGGGAAGCATTTAGGTTTTCGGTCCCTCTGGTCGATTTCCTCCTTTCCAGCCAGGGAGAGTCCACGTGATACAGAAAGGGAGAGGGAGGGAAAGTGTCATATGCTTTCAGAGCAGCTGATATTTTGCTTTAGGCATCATATCTGATAGCAAATCATCAGAAGTTAGGAAACTGACATTTAGAGAGAGAATAAATTACACAATGTTAGAAAATCCAGTCCAGAAACCTTCGGAGCTGGCCAGAAATATAAAGTGTACTGCTATGAAGCAGTGAAGCAAGTTTGAAGATGGGGACCCATATAATCATTGTCCTCATCCCTGACCACTGTCCATGCTGACTGAGGCTGATGAAGTCCAGCAACATCTGAAGGGCCACAGGTCCCCCAACCAAGTTCTAAATCTAGATATATTTTGTTGCAGCTAACACAACTGACTTGGAGGTTCATAGCCCATAGGTCTATAGGTCCATTGTCCATGGATGCCCACTGATCTTAGCAGACTCCAGAGGTGCCATCTGTAATAAATTACACACAATACCCTGACATTACATGTGTGACACCAGGGGGCAAAGCCAAACACCCCCTGAATAATGAGGGTGCTTGGCCCCTCAAAAATACTTGGGGGGGGGTCAAACTGCTTCGACCTCTAGGAGTTGAAACACCTGGTGGACTCCAACTTCCATCAGCCTCAGCCAAAATGGTCAAAGATGATGTGAGCTGTAGGTGGAACTTCCACACCTCATTTCTCCTCAAATTTGGCATGTGCGAATTCACACATTCAGTCATGAGTTTTCAAATGATGAGTAATGGAAAATCATAGAATCATACAGTTGAGAGCATATCTTAGAATGGCTTCCTTTTATTTGCTATGACCATCTCCAAGGTCACTCATAGGTCTTTCTCAGCTCTGTTTCCAGAGATCCTTCTCATTGAAGATGCCACGTGTTGAACCTAGGATTTATTTTATCTTCTGCCTGCAAGCCGTGTTCTCTACCACAGAGCCACAGTCCCCCAATCCAAGGCAATCTCATTTGTTCATGGTTGAGTGAAGTTTTTAACCCAAATCTTCCATGTCCATCTTCAACACTCTTTTCCCTACTCAGATACAAGAACCTTCCCTCTTCTTCACCAAATTTTATGGGAGGTGATGACCTTTGTCCATCCTTTGCAACTGGTAAAGCGAGTAGTTTCAAATTCCTCAGGGTCTCTTTTCCCACTTAAACTGTACTGTACTGCCCTTGCCATGCCTTGCTTGTGAATGCATGTGACTTCGCCGCATGACCTTGACCGCACAAAAGCCTCATCCCACCTGCATTCACACTATGGTCAGTTTGAGGGTGCTATTTATCTCCCGCTAATCCATTTATTTGGCCTGTTGAACTCATTTTATCTCTATGAAGATGTGCCTTCCAAAATTAGAGAGGCCTTGTTTCTGCATTTGAGTCCTTCACTGGGGTAGGTCTTATGGGGCAGAGGTTCAGGGCCCAACTCAGCAGAACGGGCAGGATTTTCTCAAAACACAGCATGGTCCTTTGGGAAGGACTGTAGCTCAGTGGTTAGAGCATCTGTTTTGCTCTACCTCAGGCTTTCCCAAGTTGTTGTTGGACTAGCTAGCATCCCTAGCTAGCAGGACCAGTGACCAGGGATGACGGGAACTGTTGCCCAAAAACAACTGGATACCCAAGTTCGGGAAACCCTGTTCTACCTGGTTCAATCCCTGGCACCTCCAGGTAGGGTAGGAGTGTCCCCCCTGCTTGAAAACCAGGGAATCCTGTAAATTGAAAAAACAAGAACAAGAAGAGATGAAAAAGTCAGAGGAAGAAATTAGGATGTTGGAAAATCAATGATAAAGATAAAATAAGTTATGCACAAGTACATGCAAAAAGGAAGGAGTTAGAAAATAAAAATATGGAAAAAGTGCAGAGAGATTTCAAATTCTTGAAAAGAAATTTTTTTGAACATAGTAATAACAATTCTAAATTGCTGGCTAGAGCTGTACAGTCAAAAAAAAGGTAAAATATTCAGATAGCCTAATCAAAGATAAAATGGGTAATAGTCACAATTTGATGAAAGGTAAGTTGACAGTATTTCAGGAGTTTTACCAAGAGTTATATTCAGTAGGTAACAATTCTATGGGGATGATGAAAGAATATATTGAGACATACTGGAAGATAAAGCTAGAAAGTAGGGATAGAGAGGTTATGGAACAACCAATTTGAGAAAAAGAAATAGAGGAAGGTATAGGGAAACAAAAAGGGGGGAAGCCCCAGGAGCAGATGGATTGGGAATGGAATATTATAAAGTACTAGTGTATTTCAGCCCGTTCAATAACGGGCGCTAGAACATCCTGGGGTTCGGAGAAGCGCTTGCGCAGCGCTTCTCCGAACCCTGGGACCTGTCCTTGCTGTCGGCGGCAGGGGGACAGGAACGGAGGAGGAGAAAGCGCTGCTTTCTCCTCCTCCGTACCTCTCCCGCAGCCACCGACAGCAAGGAGACATCCCAGGATTCGGAGAAGCGCTTGCGCAAGCGCTTCTCCGAACCCTGGGACCTGTCCTTGCTGTTGGCGGCAGGGGGACAGGAACGGAGGAGGAGAAAGCACTGCTTTCTCCTCCTCCGTACCTCTCCCGCAGCCACCGACAGCAAGGAGACATCCCAGGGTAAGGAGAAGCGCTTGCGCAAGCGCTTCTCCGAACCCTGGGACCTGTCCTTGCTGTTGGCGGCAGGGGGACAGGAACGGAGGAGGAGAAAGCGCTGCTTTCTCCTCCTCCGTACCTCTCCCGCAGCCACCGACAGCAAGGAGACATCCCAGGGTTCGGAGAAGCGCTTGCGCAAGCGCTTCTCCGAACCCTGGGACCTGTCCTTGCTGTTGGCGGCAGGGGGACAGGAACGGAGGAGGAGAAAGCGCTGCTTTCTACTCCTCCGTACCTCTCCCGCAGCCGCCGACAGCAAGGAGACAGGGAGGGTTGTCCGCGAGGCGCCGGGCTCCTCAAGGGCGGCCAGGCTTTCCCCGTCGCCTACGGGAAACGGGGTCCCCTTGGTCCGCCGCCGCCGGGAAACGGGAAGTGACAGGAAGGAGACATTGCTGGACACACACGCGCGCGCTCTCTCTCTCCCCCCCCCGCCAACGCTCAGTCCGGCTGGGATCAGCGGTTGGCGGCCGCAGGGAAACGGTAGGTGGGGGGGGAGAGCGCGCGCGCGTGTGTGTCCAGTCTCTGCTGTCCAATCCCTGTGTCCCTGGGGGACATGCGCAGTGACCCAGGGACACACGGGACAGCTTGGACGCAGGGACAACTTGGAAATTATTATATAGGATTGACAAATATCTTGGTTCATAAATTAAAAGTATTATATAAATCAGTAATAGAGGGTGAGAAGATCCCTTCATCATGGGAACAATCAATAATTATCTTAATTCCAAAACCAGGAAAAGATTTGAAGGACCCAGGATTGTATAGAACAATTTCTCTAAAAAAATCAAGGTGCTAAAATATTGACCGGAAAAATGGCAAAAAGGATGAATAATTTTATATATAAATATATAAATAAAAACCAGTGTGGCTTTGTAGCAGGAAGACAGATGTCTAGTTTAACAGGAAGGATGTTGAATAAAATAGATATAATAAGAAGAAATAAATTGAAAGCTGGTATTTTTAAGGCTTTTGACTGTGTAGAATGGCAGGTGTTAAAAATGATTCTAGAAAGTTTAGGATTTGGAGAACGATTTAAGGGATTAATTAATCAATTATACTTGAGGAACAAGGCATAGGTCGCAGTGAATGATGGTATAACAGAACAAATAACACTAGCCCAAGGTACAAGACAAGGATGCCCCCTTTCCCCAATTTTATTTGTATTTGTCATTGAAACTCTGGCCAATGTAATTACAGAAGATGGAAATATAAAAGGAGTAAGCAATAATGGAAAAGAGAAAATAAGCTTATTTGCAGGTGCCACCTTGCTAACAATCAAAACTCCGTTGGAAAATATGCAGGGAGTAGAAACACATTTGAAAAATAATTGGAGAAATAACAGGGTTGTGAATTAATTGGTCCAAATCAGAGGTGATTATATTTAACTACAATGAAGATAAAAAACAAAAACAAAAAAATGAAGGGAAAAAAGATTTAAAATTAAGAAATGTAATAAAGTACTTAGAAATAAATATAACAAGAAATTTAGAAAATTTAGAACAAGAGAGTCTTAACAAATGAAAGAGGGAAATGGAGGAAAAACTGGAGGAATATAAGAAAATTAAGTTTTCATGATTTAATTAGTAATAATTAAAATGAAACATTTGACTAGAATAATTTTTATTATTTAGAATGTTACCAATTAAGATACAGGAGACAGATATAAAGGGTTGACAAAGTATGATTAATAAATTTAGTAATGGGGATAAGAAACCTAGAATTAATAAAAGAAGATGGTATAAATCCCAGAAAATAGGTGGACTGGGTCTCCCTAACATGAGTTTTATTATACAGTATTGCAAATCAGTTAAGATATGTCATAGACGACATAACAGAACATGGAGAGTTCGAATGGTTAGAGAGTGATACACAGGAAATGAGGGAGAAGTTAGTGAATATATTTTTTATCAAACCAAATAGGCAATGGTGGCAGAATATTGAAAATATATTGTATAAATATAAAGGAAAAATGATACCAGTAAATTCCCCACTAACTCCAGTGGTGATGATAGAAGACTTCCCAGTAAATTTTTAAAAAGGAAATTGAAAGAGAAGACAATACTTAAAATAAAGGAATGGGTGGAGAAAATGAGAAGCAAAGAACAAATAAAAGAAGCTCCAACACAAAGTAAAATAACTTGGTTTAAATGCATACAATTGGAGCATTGGACAAAGAAGTGGTTAAGGGAAAGCAAGAAATGCAAAGAATATACAAAATTCAGAAAAAATGATTATAAAAGGGAGAGATAAAGAAGAAAATGTAGTTATAAAAGGGGAAGCCAGTAAAATTTATAAAATGTTAGTAGAAATGTTAATTAAAAGAGGTGTGGGAAAAGGAGACAACAGGGCAGATAAATAGTCAAAGCTGGGGGAAAATATGGGAGAAACACACTTTGAAAATGTTGTCTTTAAGGATAAAAGCAAATAACAATAAGTTAGTATGCAGATGGTATTTAACACCAGTAAGATTAAATCAAATAACGAGGAATATTTGGTGTTATGTTGGAGGGGATGCCAGGAAACCGGGACTTATGTTCACATGTGGTGGGGGTGTAAATATGTACAATTATTTTTCTTTTGGCAAAGGGTGTTTAAAGAAATAACAGAAATCACTGGGTTAAAACTGACAGAAAGAACAGAGGTAGCATTGTTATCAATTTATGATGGGGTGGAAGGTTCGCGGGCTATGAAGGACTTGCTCACAAATTTATTGACAGTTGCACGAGTTATTATAGCTAGGAAGTGGAAGGGGGCAAGCAGGATATAAAATGGAAGAATAGTATAAAGAGGTGTGGGATATAACTACTAATGATAAATTAACATGTGCCATTAAGGGAATATGCAGGAGAAATGATTTTGAGGAGATATGGAAGGTGTTTACAGAATTTGTACAGTTAAAACAGAAAGGGGTCAAACCATTGCAAGAGGTGTTGAAATTTTGGATAGTTGGATAGTTACAATGGAATAGTCTTAGGGATGGGTGCACATTTTTATTTTTTATTCATCTATTCTTCTTATTTTGTAAATGAAAAACAACAACAACAACAACAACAACAACAACAACAACAACAACAACAACAACAACAACAACAACAACAACAACAATAACTGGAGAACTGCAGCCAATCTGTGTGGACAATGTAGAGTGAGAGTCAGACCCAGGAAAAGGAGGATTCCTATGTTTCTTTCTAATGACCACATTTAGAAAACAAGTGTCTCACAAGACCACTAAACCCAGAGTCTAAAAACTACCTAACTACACGACTGCTTCAATTCAGCTGAACTTGAAATGCAACTTAACCACAAGATGAAAATTGTATTCTCATTCTTGTTAAACAATTCCATTTCTTGAGCCATGTTTGATCTGTCAGAGTAACAATGAGAATGTATATGGGCATTGGGGCATATCTGTCTCTACCTACAGTATTTATCATCTCTCTCTCTCTCTCTCTCTCTCTCTCTCTCTCTCTCTCTCTCTCTCTCTCTCTCTCTCTCTCTCTCTCTCTCTCACACACACACACACACACACACACACACCCCTGTCTGTCTGTCTGTCTCTCTGTCTGTCTGTCTGTCTCTCTGTCTGTCTGTCTCTCTGTCTGTCTATCTATCTATTGAGATAGCAAGCTCAAATTTGTAGGCCCTCCAATTGCCCCTAATTTCCAGATACAGTGCCGGATTTACAGAAGCCGCTGCTGTTTCTGATTTGATCCCGCAATGTCTCTCTTTGCCTTAGGACGTCACTATTCTCATCAGAGAAATGTTGGAGGGTATGGAGTCATGGGCGCAGCTGGGGTGGACAGGAAAGGCAGCTGCCCCCCCATCAAGTAAATGAATTAAAATACTTAACTAACTGACCAATTGTGTCACAGATAACTCGGTTCTGCCCCCCTAACATAAAGCCTGCCCCTATAAAATAAATCCTTGCTACCCCTATGTATGGAGTTATGCGACCCCCAAGCAAAGGAGATAAGTAATTATACAACCTTTTAGAAGACATCTGAAGGCAGCTCTGTATAGTTTTTTTTAAAAAAAATGTTTAATGTTTTATTATTTTTTTACATATGTTGGAAGCCACCCAGACTGGCTGGGGTATAAATAATAAATTTATAGGATGTCCCTATTTTCATCAAAGAAATGTTGGAGGGTATGAATTTGTGCCACCAAATTTTCCTTGAAACTGTAGGAACTGTAGCAATAAACACAAGCTCTGCTTCCCCTTTGGAGCCTCTCCACTTCTGGGTCTCTTTCTTCACACAAATCTTGGTAAAGCAAAATGCTGTTCGTGAAAAATTCGCAAAAATCCCTACCATGTGTAGTGCTCTAGAGATCCTGTGAATCAAAAAGATCTCAGACCAGGAATAGCGGCAACTATGTTCCCTCCCCCTGCCCCTCCTTGATACTTCTCTCCTCCCTTTTCATTATGCAAAGGACTTTAAATGAGGTTTGTTCCAGGCTATTAACCTAAGCTGGGTGACTACCAAGATAAGATTTCATCGTCAAGGAGAACAAAGAAATTGCATGGGTGTGGAAATTGCAATGACAAGGTTGTCTGTAGAGATTGTGATGTAATCAAACGAAATCTCTGACAAATGTGTCCAGAAAAATAGGATGGCCGATAAAAGCCAAGCACTTGGTTGAGCTAATATTAACTTCATTCAGAAGGTGTTTGAGGGGCCTTGTTCCGCTGCTCCATGGTTAAGGGTGACTTCACACATTCTGTTGAAATGGTGCCCATGATGTGGTATGTGATGGCCTGCTGGTGAAGTACTTATTACCCCTAGTGTTGGGTAATTGCCTGCTGCTTCGATCCCAGCTTGCTAGCATGTGGCTGCTGGCTAACCCTGCAAATGGAACAGGGGATGAATCTTCGGGGCAAACCAGATGGTTTCTTATTAAGGTCATGTGATAATACGCCATGATTCTAATGATCAACTGTGTGATCATGAAAGACGAACTTTCGGGCCTCATCTGAATAAGCAGCTGATTGATACATATGGCCTCAGATTGGTAACAGGAGGTGGGATGACATCACACCAGTGTTTGAAACAACTTTGAGTGGTTCCCTGTTTGCTTTGAGGCTCAGATTTCAAAATGCTGGTGCTTCTCTTTAAGACCTTGCACCCCTAAGGACTCAGGTTATCTCCTGTTCCAACCTCATCCATATAAATCCACTTGTATATTGAGATTTACACCTGAGGCTCCTCAGAAGTATGGCAGGTGGCAACCAAGGACAGAACCTTCTTGATGGTGGACCTCCACATACACAATGTCCTCCCCAGAGAGGCTTACTGGATTTGTACAATGCTTTTATTTTGGTAGCAGGCCAGGACTTGGCCCTCATCTATCCCAACTTTTAAACACTGCTTCTCTCTGCCGCAGACTCTCCCTGCTCACTAAACCCTGTTAACCTCATCAGCTTCCGACACCTCCCAATTCTCTCCCTCTTCTCCCTGGGCCATCATCCCACCACCAATCCCCCAGCCCTGAGCTTTCTTTCCTTGGGGGTTCCCCAGCTGGTGCCTCCCACCATTCCTCTGCATCCAGCTGGTCAATGACAACCTTACACAACTCAGCAGGGAGAAGGCTGTGGACGAAGCTGGAATTGGTTGGCTGTCCTTACCCTAGGGTCCAACATACTGTTGGTCTCCCGTGCATTCTGCCCCATCATTCCCAATGGGCACCAGTTATTGCCACTCCACATTCAGCTACTGAGGGTTGAAAAGAGACAGTTTAGTGACTTAATGGCATTGCCCTCTGGGCTTAGCCATGCTCCATCTTCTCATTAAATCCCTCTCATACTGTGACGTAAAACATCCTGGATCAAAGTATTTGCCAGGGAGGGGGTTGGAAAGTCCTAGCGAACAGCCGGGGAAACCACTGCTGGCAGCAGAGCAGGGAAGCATGCCTTTTCAGATACGAATCCTCTGAAGAAGCTTAGCCTGGATGAATTCTGATTAAGTCAGTGCATATAGGCCTATCTTGAATACCAAGCCCCAACCCAGCGGTTGAGTCTTACGCTCCTCACTTGAATGCGACGCACAAAGCATTTCACTGTGAGAGCTTGTTCATGCCATAAATTAAGTCACACACACTATTGTTTTAACAGATTTAATCCCATTAAGGCATGACTGCATTATTATAATTATTAGAGATAAAAAACATTAAAAAAAGATTATCTGCAATGTTTTCAGGAGGCCTAAACTGGAATCCACAATCTGGATATAAAAAAGGAGGGTGGGAGGAGAACAGGAAGTTGCCTACAGCTGACATTTCAGTGTTTTCTGAAGTGTGCCCATTCTTAATTTATTTGCTGCCCATTACCAAAGGCTTGAATTTCTGCATGCGGAGTACTGAAATTAAGTATGGTAAAAATCATTCTGAAATATGGGGCTATGCAAATCCACACAGTGGATCCATTGCACGCTCTCACTCGCAAATCAACACGCATCCAGGAATCAGGAAAAATAATCTGGGCAGTGGTTGTGGATATTTGAACCAGTTTTTGCTGACTAGCCTCTTCTCCAACTGGACAGACTAGAAAGGCACCTTTCGACCAGACACCACAACCTATTAGGAAAGATATGGGGAACCTCCAGTCTCTGGGTCTACAGACATACCTCAGTTTAAGTACGCCTTGGTTTGAGTATTTTCAGTTTAAGTACTCCACGGACCTGTCTGGAACGGATTAATCCACTTTCCATTACTTTCAATGGGAAAGTTCGCTTCAGGTTAAGTACGCCTCAGGTTAAGTACGGACTTCCGGAACCAATTACACTCATACCTTGGGTTAAGTACGCTTCAGGTTGAGTATTCTGCGGACCTGTCTGGAACAGATTAATCCACTTTCCATTACTTTCAATGGGAAAGTTTGCTTCAGGTTAAGTACGCTTCAGTTTAAGTACTCCATGGACCGTCTGGAACGGATTAATCCACTTTCCATTATTTCAATGGGAAAGTTCACTTCAGGTTAAGTACGCTTCAGTTTAAGTACAGACTTCCAGAACCAATCGTGTTTGTAAACCAAGGTACCACTGTACTGCTGAGGCATGGGTCTGCAAGGCCTCTTACCCCCCACTTTCCCCACACAGAGATTCCAACTAAACATTAGGGGGGCTTCTGATGGCAAGAGCCGTTTGGCATTAGAATGGACTCCTTTGGAAGGTGGTGGACTCTCCTTCCTTGGAGGTTTTCAAACAGAGGTTGGAGGGCCACCAACCAGGAATTCTTTAGCTTTGATTCCTGTATTGCAGCAGAATAACTAAACCAGGCACCCCCAAACTTCAGCCCTCCAGATGTTTTGGACTACAATTCCCATCTTCCCCGACCACTGGTCCTGTTAGCTATGGATCATGGGAGTTGTAGGCCCAAAAATCTGGAGGGCCGCAGTTTGGGGATGCCTGAACTAGACGGCCATTGGTGTACCTTCCAACTCTACAGTTCTATGATTCTTTGGGGGAAATAATGGCTATTTAAAGTTGCATCACAGTGCTTTAAATGCTGCTAATTCAGCCTTCCTAGTATCTAGATTTTTCTTCCTATTTAGTTTTGCATTATAGGGAGACAGGACTGAGGGTGTTCTTAGAAGTATCCCCATCTCACACACAAAAAAGAAGCATTGATAGGATTCGCCGCCTCTTTAATCTGAAACGGACCAAGATACGATAGAAGGACAAAAAGCTACGGCTGCTGAGGAGAGAAAAGAATGGGAAACAATTAGTGCGTTGATGTTGGCTTAAAGGAGGTCACAGCAAGATCAACCTTTTTTCCAGCATCTGTTCTTTAATTTGAAGAAGGGTATGTGTGTGTGGAGAAGCTGTGTCCACTACCCATCACTATGGCAACATTTAAATGTTGTGCAGCCCAAAGAAGCTGCCCCTTGGGTGCCAGGGCAGAGCGACAGAGCTGCAAGGAACGGCAAGAAAGTTCATGAGTAGGTTGCCAAAGCTCTTCAAACAGCGAGGGGAGCAACAGTTGAAGGTCACCCAACTTTATAAACTGCAACCAGTGGGATGCAAACCACCTTGGGTGTTTCTGAGGAAGAGGTATCAGCATAGCACAGTGCCTCACCTCTTAACGCTGGCTTTTGCCATGTGAGATGGGTCGTTTTGGGGACCCACCTTGCTTCTGTGATTGTGAGTTGTTTCAAACTATTTTTTATACCGTTGCATTTCTATAGTTGTGTTTAATGTTGTGACCCACCCTGGGACCCTAGAGAGGAGGCGGAGAAGAAGAAGAAGAAGAAGAAGAAGAAGAAGAAGAAGAAGAAGAAGAAGAAGAAGAAGAAGAAGAAGAAGAAGAAGAAGAAGAAGAAGAAGAAGTTAGAGAGCTGGCCTTAAACTGGGTCCCAACTCCCCACTCAGCCAGAGTGCTCACTGGATAATCTTCAGCCATGCACAATATGCAGAATGGGCAGAATGCAGAATGGCCAGGTACAGTAGATATTCAGAGATTCTGCTACGCTTTATTATTGGTATTATCATTACATTTATACCCTACCTTTCCTCTAAGCAGGTGTGCATGATTCTCCCCCCCTTCCTCATTTTACCTTCAGTACAACAACCCTGCGCAAGTGCGCAGTAGGGGACACCAAGGAACAGTCAGTGGCCCAAGAGCTTCACAGCTGAACTGGGAACTTCCCAGTCCAACGCTGTAGCCACTAATACCACATTGGGTTTCTTGAGCATCCCTGTGTCCTGCTCTCCTTCTTAATGTATATTAATAATCCACCAAATGATCTATCTATGGAAATTCCAGGAACTGGAACAAAAGAAGTGTCCTGTCAAGAGGAAGGTAGAAGGAGGAGATGAGATTAAACAATATTTTGGGGCAGATTTCCATTGTGCTTTGTTGGCTGGCTTTGATCATCAGAACTCTTGGAGCTGTGCCTGCAGTGACGACTTGATAAGCTATTCTATATATGCATGTGCACACACACACACACACACACACACACACACACACACACACGTATTGGCTTCCCCCTCCCCACTAAATCATTTTCCACTTGTGCTAATAATAGTTGTGCTATTTATTCTCTTAGTTAATTGCAGCTTTTCCTGTTCTCCTCCTCTCCTGCTTCCTGCTTCCCTTCAAATTACTTACTTCATTTTAATTTTTTGCACCGTCAGCATAATCATCCAATTCTACCCATGGAAAGAGGTAGGTCCTTTGTTGCTGGTCCCTCTCCCTCCACCCCCTTGTCCCTCAGTTATTGTTTATTCATTTTTGGTGTGCCGCAACCCCCCCAAAACACCATTGTACCTGCAATGCACCCAATATTTGAATGTGATTCATTTGCAGTTAGTGCCACCGCCTACTCCCAAAGAGACAGTGGCTTGCATATCCCAAGATGCCCCATGCCGGGGACATCAGCAAGAGAGCACAAATTGGAAATATAAATAATTACCACTAAATGGCCTCTCTGGCAGGTGAGCCCATCTGCTTGGGGGATGATGGATGCCTTCATCCTCATCATCCATCCATTCAAAAAGGGGGGAAGTTTCAAAGGGTATTGTTGAGGTTTCACAGGCAGCAGATAAGGAGGCGAACCTGTTCTCCTCTGAACCTCCAAGGTTTCAGACTGCAGGTGACTCTCAGAAAAGGATGGGGGAGAATTTTGTTTTGTCCCCCCCCTTTTTTAAGCCAACACACCTGATTCGCAGCTCCCAGATTAAAATATGGAGCGTGAATTATCCTTCATATTTCTCCCGTCTCTGGAATTTCTGTTACAGTTCTCAGCTTTAAAAAAGTACCAAAATGAAAAAATAATAATAGATAGATCTGTGTTCTAGGGTAAGATATGGTTTGAGATACGAACAGTGCGGAATGTATCCTACAAAGTCACACACAGACCTGTTGAAATGAATGGGCTTTTGACACATCCATAGCTTCCAGTGGATACAATCCTCTGCAATTTGGCACATTAGTGAGTTTTGTCCAAATAATCAAACCCTCAAATTTATCCTGTATAATAAATGTTTTTAACTGTCCAATGATATGAATGTTCCATAATGGTGCTCCATATGTCACCCAATGCATTCCTGGGTGACCCTCATAATTGACCCTGGGTTGGTTTTTTTTGTTTGTTTGTTTTGCTGATTGCCCACTACTGCTGATCATCTTTTGATGCCCATAGCCTGTGAAAGAAGTGCTGACCTACTGATGCCCGACTGACCAAATCAATAAGTCTGCTCTTCCATCTAATTAACCGATGTTGGTGTATTCTGACCCCCCACTGAACACCAGGTTCCATTTTGGCTCTGCTCCTGGACCAAAGCTTTCTCCACTAAACAGGCAGGTGCCACCTACTCACCGGCCACATTCACCCAGGATCTTCCTTCAGACCCCATTAAGTGTACATGGTTTTCAATTTAGTGCTCCATATTTAACAGTCCTTTCAGACTCTGCAACCTGTTATCAGTTGGCTTGACTTGGCTTCTGTTACATAGTAATGCATTCCATACATTACTAGAGGACTATGGATGATTCACAATTCCATAAGATTAGCCCAATGTGAGTTACCATCGGCCAACACACACCCACACACACCCCCACCCCATATGCCAGCCTAGTGCTGGAGAACATGTGCTTATGTGAGCTCATGGAAGTAGCAGTCCCTCTGTTCTTCTGACCTCCTTTCTATGGACTCCATGCCCCATATGTAATTTCATTTGATGTCCAAGGGGATATGCAGGCAAGCAATTATATCTTCTGCTCATATCCATGTTTTAATAGTCTACTTTTTAACTTGCACCTGACCTTTCCCCACTTAAATATCCCTCCGGTCTCTTGCCCATTCATCTCTGCAACCTCTAAATCTGACGATTAAGTCACATTTCTCAGCTGCTGGAATTATAACACTTCCAAGCCATCAGGATACATCTTTTATCATGCAGGTGGCATATGCCACATTGTGTTTGAGGTCCCCTCGCCCACAAAGGGGGTGTCTGTTGCATGGTAATAGTGAACATAATTCCATGTTATATATTGCACCCCGCATAATATTTCACAGTCGAAGTCCCGATAATTCGCATGAACTGTATGGATTGCTTTATGGAATTGCATCGCAGTCAGTAACAAGAAAAGCTGGGGATTTTTGTGGGGGCTTCCCCCCCCCTTTGTATGCTCTTAAAAAAAATCAAACTGTCATTCCTCCTGAAACCTCAAAGGATTTGTGCCTTTAATTCCACATGCTATGTTCGAGTTTTGCAAATATGCAATGACAAATGTAGAAGGAAATACAGTGGAACCTTGGAGGTAGAACGTAATCTTTTCCGGAAGGACATGTGACTTCCGAAACGTTCAAATTCTGAGGCGCGGCTTCTGATTGGCTGGCAGCTAGGCTTTTTGCAGATCGGAAGCAGCCTCGGATGTTTGGGTTCCGAGGAACGTTTGAAAACCGGAACACTTACTTCCGGGTTTTCAATGTTCGGGAGCCGAAACGTTTGGGACCTGAGCAGTTCAAGAACCGAGGTTCCACTGTGTGTGTGTGTGTGTGTGTGTGTGTACATACATACATACATACATACACATCATATGTGTGTCTTTAGTTGGTAAGCAAACTGCAAGCATCATTTAAGAAGAAGCATCCCTTCCTTGTGCAATCACATAGGAGAGAATGTCTCTTCTTTGATGATTGCTATGATGCATACATATATTGTATATGCATCCCTTTGCAAAGATAGCAGGTGTTTGCTGCCAAAGGGGGGGGGGATGACTAGCTGTCGAGAGATGCTGGTAGCAGGGTTGATGGGTAAACCTCTACAATGCTTGGAATCAGGTTACTTGAAGGATTGCCCCCTCCCATCTACAACTGTTCAGACCTTGGGAAAACCTTCTCCAGGTTCCCCTGCAAGAAGAGGTGAGGCCGGTGGCTACTCAAGACAGGGTCTTTTCCGTGGTGGCACACAGATTATGGAAGAATCCCACCATGAGGCTTGCCAGGCATCTACATCAAGATCCTTTGGGCACCAAATGAACCCCCTTTGATTCTCCCTTGGAACAGGTCAAGCCTATAAGTTTTGAAAGCTGCCATATTGCTTGCACTTCTTTGTATGCAGGAAACTGAAACCGATTTTTAAAACGTTTTAGTATTTGCATTGTTTCTGACCTCCGTGTGAACTGCCCGGAGAACTTTGTTGACAGGCTGGTCAACATTTTTTTGCCCTAACTAAATGAGGAATAAATAAACATTTAGTCAGCCTCTGACTCAAAGGTTCAGGAGTTGAGATAAGAGAGGTTACATCTGGTTTAAGATGAGGGAGTTTGCATTGTAACCTTCCACAAGATGTTGCTCAGCAGCATCACAACTCATGATGCTCCACAAGCATTTCACCTGGCAGGTAATCAGAAAACTGCCCCCCCATATAGGTAGAAAAATTCACTCTCACTGTATTGAATGACTGAATTACAACAGTGGCACTGTAGCCCCTTCTAATTTAAGAGAAGGCTGCTGTTACATATGAACACTATTTCAGTCAAAGGTATTCCATTAGTCTCCAATGGAGACCAGAGTATGGTGAAGACCAGTGGAACAACACTTCCTCAGTATGCCTATTAAGGAAGGAATCTCAGGCTCATTTTATATAATTTGGCAGCCTTGGCTGTCCCTGAAGGCATTTTATGCTTCCCAAGTGCTTTTCATGAGCAAAGGTGTTCTATGCAACAGGGAAGATTACCAGCTGCTCTTGGTAAGTTTTTGCAGGAAACACTGAAGAGGTAACCAACAATATAATGTACAGTGGTACCTCGAGTTACAAACGCCTCAGGTTACAAACGCTTCAGGTTACAAACTCTGCTAACCTGGAAGAGTTACCTCGAATTGAGAACTTTGCCCCAGGATGAGAACAGAAATCGTGTGCCAGCGGCACAGCACCAGCAAGAGGTCTCATTAGTGAAAGCACTCCTCTAGTTAAGAACAGTTTCAGGTTAAGAAAGGACCTCCAGAAAGAATTCAGTTTGTAACTAGAGGTACCACTGTATATCCATGCTTACTTGTCTTTGCACGTCTTCTGTTTTCCAGCTGATGGTTTATTGCCTTAGATGTTTTTGCCACTGAACTTTTTCCTTTCCCCACTGCCCATCACAGAAGTCTGCCTGTGCATCAATTCCCTGCCCCCAAACAGAGGGCACCGCCACCTTTGAGGGAAGGAAGGGCCTAGATTAGGGCCCATCTCCATGGCCTTATTGCAAACACTCACAGTGACTATAGTATGATCCCAACTCTTAAAACAAGAAGCTAACAAGAGATGTCTCAGAATTCTAAGTTTCAGTTTCTTTAAGGCGGAACTTGGGAGTCAGGCAAAAGGAGAGTATGCTGCTCAATTTAACCGAGGAGCTTGCTGAACAACTTGCCTGGAATATCATATCTGTTGAGAGTGCTGAAACATCTGACGCCCCCCTTTTTCCAAACTGTAGTTCCCCATCTTCAACTATACTCTTAGACTTTACCTGCTTAGTGATTGCTCCTACCATCATCTTCAAACCTCTCCTTGGATTTGCTTCCTTCTAATCCTAACATACGCTAGGCCTCACAAGAATACATATGAATATGGGGGAAGAATATGGGGGAAGAGAATCCCATGGATCATTCCCAACTAAACAATGCCGATTCACAAGAAAGGTTGATTATCAGATGGAAAAGATGCATGCGACTGGATCCATCCATATCAACCCAGTGTTCACATACATACTTGGACCATGAGGAAGTGGTTCCCACAGTGCCGTAGATGCATAAGTAGAGGGGGAAATGTCACTGAAATTGTTGGGCGTTGGTACTTACCTGGCTAACTCAGTTGGTTAGAGCTTGGTGCTGATAACACCAAGGTTGCAGGTTTGATCCCCGTATGGGACAGCTGCATATTCCTGCATTGCAGGGGGTTGGAATAGATGGCCCTCGGGGCCCCTTCCAACTCTACAATTCTATGATTCATGTAATGAGGCAGCCAAGGGATGCTTTTCTTTGTAACTTTTTTTTAAAAAAAATCCTCACATTGCTCTTTGGTGCACTACATCTCCCTCTGTTGGTGCACTTCTTGAAATGCTCGTGGGAAGATGCTGTGAGATAACCCCCTCCCAAGAGAATTCCAGGAAGTGTGGCATCCCAAGGGTCTGCCTGCAGAGTGCCAGACAATGGGACCCTGTAATGTTTGTTAATTACAAGGAAGAACACTTATTGATTGCTTCATAATTCTTCCCCTGAGACAGGCAGGGAAATGACTGTCTCTTTCATGGGGTTGGGAAAGAGTTTCTTGAAATTGATGGTCCACGGTTGGCAACAACGTTAGTTGATGCAGAGCAATTCGGCTCACGTGAAGTTGTGTTGCATTGGATCAAGCCCATTGGTCAACCATACTGAATCCTCTACGCTGACAGAGAGTGGTGACCCAGTGTCTCAGAAAGAATACATTTTAAAAACCATAAATCCCTTTAAATGTATATTCCAGGGATCCCCCAACCCCAATAATCAAGAACATTCACCATTTAATAAGGGGAAGTGCTTGGTTCTGGATGATAGGCTCCACCAAGTAAACACATTGTCCTTTACTGCATGGGCAGCCAAGATACCCACATTTTGTTGAACTCCATCTCCCAACAAACCTAGCTAGTATGCCCAATAGGCTGGGATTATGGGAATTGTACTCCAACAACCTCTAGAGCTCACCACATTGGTCGCCCAAGCTTTAGCGTGTAGAAGTCTCAATCAAAACGGGAAAACGGGAATCTCATCATTCGTGGACTAGGATGGAAGTGGTTTTTGCTCAAACTCATTCCAAGATCAAGTGTCACAGAATGGCAAGCTCCCATTTTACTCTAAAATAAGTCTGTTTTCCCCTTTTGGGTGGGTGGCTTTTCAGGCGGGCCCCGAGCCCATTCCCGTGAACCAGCAAATGGCAGGCTGGATTATCAAATTTGCCACTGGCGGCAGGACATTTTTTAGCGTTCCCCTGGGTGTGGGATGTTCAAACTTGTTCCAAGAGCAAGTCTCACATAATGCCCCCCTATTTTACTGTAAAATAAACACGCTACTGAATTTTGTCAAGTTTCAACTTGAGATTTATTTTTTTTAACCATCTGACCATTAAGGACTGAAATCTGAGCTGCAAGATGGGAGATTACTCCTAGGCTTCTTGACAGAGCATCTGGGCTCTGGTGTACTTTTCTGAGGTCTTCCCCACTGTGTTTCTTTTGAACCATGAGGACTTCCTGTATTCTCAATTTAGAAGCAGCTCCAGAAAATGGCTGCTTGGGTTTGAGGTTCTCCAATTCTTCCTTGTCCTTCTGCTGTTCCAGACCAAAAGAACTTTCTACGCCAGGGGTATCCAGCATGGTGCCCTCCAAAGGTGGTTGTACGCAAATGCTCAGCCATTGGCCAAGCTGGCTGGGGACAATGGGAGTTGTAGTCCAATAACCTCTGGGGGCACCATGTTGGGTATCCCTGATTTACACTGAAGCAGCTTCGAGGGGAAATAAGACCCAGCCATTTGCTGCACACAAACTGCAAAGTAACCTTCAACTTTGAAGTACATACATCAAATGGCCTCTCACACTGGCCAGATCCACACACCACATTCATCATTCAGCTGCCCTCAGCTACTCCCAGGCTCTCTAGATCTAGAGAAATTCTACAGGATTCCTCTGCCCCTGCCCAGGTCTGATTTTGGGATCTTAGCTGGCATCTGTACAGTGCAGTATGGCTATTCTTATGGAGATTGTTCATCTCATGCCAGACTTCCCATGGAAATCGGACCACTAGATGGAGACAGTTTAATGTGAACACTCCAAAAGGAATATGAATGAACAAGAGGTGGCTGAGTCCTCCTGGGCACTAGGTTAATATTATGAAAGGCAGGTTGAGAAGCAAAGCTGCAAGGCAGATCAAAGTGCATGTATTAATATATACCATTCTCTCTCTCTCTCTCGCTTGCTCGCTCTCACTCAGACAGGGATCCAAACTTTAAGAATGTACTATCAGCTGAAAGTCTATAGTGAATGAGTGAATTTGATCTCACTGTGCACATAAAGACATACAGCGAAACTCATCAACTCATGTTAAATATTTTTTAGACATGTGCAATGTGATGGAGCCCATAAAAGAGGAAGCAGAAACATGAATAGCCAGGGTACCTTGGGCTCAACTCTGTATTGTATCCAGGTTTGCCTATGCTAATCGCCATGGTGGCATTACAACACAAAACCAGTGGTGTACAGAACTACATGATCTTTTCAATAAGCTTCCCAAAGGGGGGGGGAGTGGTTGTTTTTTAAAAAAATTGAAAGTCAGAACTGTGTCGCAGACACAGTCTCTTCTGTAACCACCTGGACCAGCAAACATTCGCAGCAGGGGGCTGGTCCACTGTCCCTCAGACCTTGTGGGTGGCCAGACTATATTTTTGGGGGGGAAATGAACGAATTCCTATGCCCCACAAATAACCCAGAGATGCATTTTAAATAAAAGCACACATTCTACTCATGTAAAAAAACCATGCTGATCCCTGGACTGTCTGCGGGCCAGATTTAGAAGGCGATTGGGCTGGATCTGGCCCCCGGGCCTTAGTTTGCCTACCCATGTGTTAAATGGTCAATTGTCCTACGAAAACAAAATGAATGAACAGACACTTCCAGACTGTTGTGACTTTTGAGGGTTGATGCAGGCAAGTTCTGGATGTGCAGTTAGAGTGATTTAAGCAAAAGGAATGTCAGCCTGGGTGAGTGTCCGGCTGCCTGGCAGAACGGGGAGCTTACTCAAAAAAGGAGGTGGTATTCACACCCCCATGAACTGTACTTTCAATGACTGTGGTCGAAGAACATAGCCATAGTGGCTTGGAGTCACTATTAGGCTTATTCCCCATGATACAATGCTGAGCGCTAATTCCCATGTTGATATATAAAAATAAGACACGGAGTAAAGGGTTAAAGGTTTAGCCTTCCCTTCCGTTGAATATCAAGTATGGAACTGCTGCAAGTCAGGGAGAAAGAGCTTAAACTTTGTGGGGGTTGGGATTCAGGGTTGGGGGGTCTTCCTTAGAAGAAGGAAAGCTCAGCCATTGCACGGAGAGAGAAACTACATGCAGCGAAAAAGACCTGCGATGCATTCTTCCGTTTCCTTTGACTTGCTCAACACGCTCAATGAGAAGACGAGACATGAGACATGACCCCTTTGGAAACGTCTCAGGAGCTCCTGACCTCTCCTGGAGCATCTCCCTGCTGGTAGGTCAGCCACAAAGGCCTTGCGCAGGCAGAGTGCAAGCATATGCCTGTACACATCAGGGCACGTGAGTTTCTGTATATCAAGGAGGTTTTTAAAATCAGATTAATTTCCACACAATTAACGAGGCTGTTGAAAGATCTGTTTTACAGCTGCTGCCACTGCCGGGAGATGATGACAAGAAAGGAAATGAAAAATCAAAGGAGGAAACAATTACAACAATACTCACTGCAACTATTTACTTATTTTAATAAGACTCAGGGAAAGAGGGGTTGGGGGGGGGAAGGAAACCCATCTGTAATTGAGAGAGTACATTTTGTTGCTGATTAAGATAATATTTAATTTAGGTTTTCTCTTAAAGATCCATTAAATCATCAATTAAGAGCTTTTCATTTCCAGAGGGAGCAGAGAATTCTGTGTGTTCTGCTGGCAATCACAGGGAATGGGAGCTCTCCAAAAGGACTTAAAAAGCTTCTCCTTCCAGTTTAAACATTTCGTTTTCAAGACGGTTATAAAGGAAAGCAGAGACTGCAACAGAATGTTGCCGTGTGCCTACTGGCTGCAATGGCTATGCTCTTTCTCCACTGTTGCAGGCAGTATGCCTCTAGATACCAGTTGCGGGGAAGCACAAATGGGGACTTTACTACTCTTGGGCTCATGTCCTGCTTGAAGACATCCCATAAACATCTGGTTGGCCAGTGTGAGAAGAGAATGCTGGACTAGGTGGACCTCTGACCTGATACATCATGGCTCTTATTATGGGTTGTCTCCAGCTAGGTTCTACTCAGAGTAAATCCACTGAAATAAATGAAACTAAGTCATGTCTCTTCATTTCAATGTATCTGCTCTAGCATTGGATATAACCCATGTTCTCATTCTGAGTTTCAGAACAGGGGCCGGTCCACCTTGCAACATTTGCCCCGCATTTGATCTTCGGGAGCTTTCTCTCTCCCCACCCCACCCCAATAGTCAGCATTTGGCTGGGCTGAACATTCAGAAACAACTATTTTCAAAAGCTACATGTGCAGTAGCAGAATTACATCCTATACAACTGATGAGACACACAAAAAAATATTAGTGCTTTGGGGGAGTAAAAGAAAATAAACAAATTGCATTTATTTATTTTTAAAGGTGTGTGCTCAAAGCGGGGAGTGGAACCCATATTTGAATTAAAAGATTATAAGGGGAGAAAGCTTAAAAAGCACTGTTTTCATGCTAAAAGACAGTAAGATAGCAGGAACAGCCCTGCCAAGGAGTAAAGGTGAAATAGCACAAATGAGGTTGGAAGGAGGCAGGAATTGGCGTCTGAATGGTTCGGCAAAACTTTTTAAAAAACTTGTACTGGGTGTCATTTGGGATCTGCTTCGGGCTGTAAAATATCTTGAGCACTGATTGCAAACAAATGTTTTCTTGAACAGTAATCATTACAGCATGCATACTGCATATTGGAATATTTCCCTTGGCTTTAACAGAAGCGCACTAGGTGAATGAAATAGATGGTCTGATTAACACCACCAGCAGGATTGCTGTGCTAGAAAGGGTACACTTCCTGTCGAGGCATGGAGACTGATGTAAGGGACAGCCTTGTGATTGTATGGAGTTAAATTGAAATAAGACATTTAAAAGAGTCAGACGTATCTCTGTTAGTAACAGGAGATGATTTCCACATTAAAAGAGCCAACCCTCTGGATTTTTAAAAAATATCTGTAACTATTTATTATTAATAAATAACAACAACAACAATACTGCTCCAATACTACAAATAATAATAGCAGCAGTAGTATTGAAAGTCACAAAGTTGCTGTGGATTTAAGTCAATTTATTATATTATTGATATTAATATTAATATTTGTATACTTCCCTTTTATCTGATGATCACAGGGCAGTTCACAACATAAAAAAGAAGACTCTTAAGTGATTGGCCTTGGAAAACAGCCAGTTATTTGAAGCTAATACACGCAAGCAACACTTACCCACCTTTTTGGATCCAACCCACTCACAAGATGCAAAGAACGTCAATTATTTTTCGTCCCCAAACAGGCGTGCATTTCTACTCGGAAGTGAACTCCACTAAGTTTAAGTGGGGATCACTGCTAGGTAAGCGTGTGGAAAGCACTGCAGATTCAGCATATTTGCAGTTGCGCATAAGCGGATCGCCACAGAGCAACAGGTTTTGCAACTGATCCAGCAGGCCAGTGAGCACAAAGAAAGCTGTCAGGGGTTTTGTTTCATAGCCCCGCACAACACTCAACACATTGAGAACCTTGCACAGTTATGAACGAAGGTTGGGACTCACCATTCAGAATAACCAGCCCTTTAAAAATGGCAAACAGCTGGCTCTTGCGGCTGATATCCCAAGCCTTGTGCTGTCCACAGGCATAAATATTTGCAGAAATCACGGGGACGTTTTTGCACATCTCTGAGAATTTGGCCCTCAGGATCCTGGAATCTCAGCTGTGCTACAGGGACCTGGGAATCAGGCAGAGTAACCACTGTTGCAGAAGGGATGTAGGTATGCAATAGACTAGAGCACTGGCTTTGCATGCAAATGGTGACAGGCTCAATCCCTGCTACCTTCGAGTAGGAAAAAACCCTGTCTGAAAACCCAACTGCTGCAAGCCAGCTTAGATCGTATTGAGCTTGGCTGGTGTGTGTTGCTTCAAGGCAGCCCACTTTTTTCCCTATGGATTTGGGTAGGTTGGGGGCAGTGTTCGAAATCCCCCAAGATTTTGCAGGTCCAGTTGCAACCACATGGAGATCTCTGGGTGCAAAGTTGGCAACTGACATCTCCACCTGGCTGGCCCCTCCAGCTTTCTTAAGCGGGTAAGCAGAAGAGCTTATTTATTGCATTTATATCCCACCTTTTTATCCAAGAAGCACACTGTTCTCCCCCCCCCACTCCACAACAACCCTGTGAGGTAGGTTAGGATGTTGAAACTGACTTGTCCTGACTGGAGATTTGAACCCTGATCTAACCACTGCACCACCCTGGCTTCCTAGAGTACTTCTGCCTTGGGGCAGTTATCTAAATTAGGAAAAATAAATAGGTGGAAAGCAAAATGCCATTTAGAGAAGATTCTGAAATATTTTCCTTGGCACTTGAATTTGTTTTATCCTGGATCGTTTTATGGATGTGATGTTTTAATGTGTTGTAAACTACTTTTGATATTTTTTCCCCTTTAAAATATAAAGAGGTATAGGAACAAACAACAACAACAACAACAACAACAACAGAATCCATTGGGGGAAAATGCTGCCTAGGCATTCCATTGTGGCAACCATAACCTAGTTTGGCAATTAGCTTATATATGTGAGTTTCTAGCACTGGTTTGCCGGGGGGGGGCTGTCCTTGGTCAAAAGGCTCTCAGAGAATAGTTCCTAGTTGCAGCGGCCATATTACACCTGCAATGTCAGAGGTAGAATACCTCTGGGACTCACAGGTGCAGGCTGTACTGTTATTGTGCTCATGTCCTGCTTCTGGACATCCCAGAGGCACCTATTTGGTCGTCCACTGTGAGAACAGGATGCTGGGCTGCTAGATAGGACTTTTCTGCTTCATGTTCTTAAAAGCCCTTTTGCTTAGATTCATGCACATAAATGGTTGGCTTCCTACATTTTTAACTGAAAACATACAAAAAAGAATGAATTATTTCACTTAGTTTCACTTTAGTTATTTTGAATGTGCGTGTATTAAAAAACAAAAAACAAAACTCCAGTGATCTTCCACCTTCGTTTCAAAGAGTGAAATCAAGCTTTGCCTGACTCCCCTCCCCTCCGCGCACACACACAAACGCCCCCCCCCCAAATCCAGGGAGGGCTCCCGTAACACAACTCCTGTGCGGCCGCCGTCCTTATCTCGAAGCAGCCCGGAGAACAGAGAACAAACTAGAACTTTCATCTCATTGCAGCCACAGGACGTGTTGCTCTCGGAAAAGGAACTGAACACCAGGGAACACGCTCAAATGCGCAGATGCTTTTGTTGGGTCAGGACAATCGTGTGAAGTAATTAGCACTCCGGCGCTGGGCCTCGCTGCTCCCGAGGAAACGGATCACTCTCTTTCCTCCCCTCCCTAGGGAGACTCTAAAACCATCAAATAAAATGGGAGGGAGGGGGAGAAAGAGAGCGAAAACCCCACCTTGCAACCCACACATGTGGTTGGAGGGTAGGGAGGGCTCTTGCTTGACTCCTCCATGTCTCCTTTTTAGCAGAGCACAATAGTTGCATTTAGTGGGAGAAAGGAGGGAGCAGGTAAGATCAATGTTATCTAGTGGATGACCCCCCCCCCAGGCAAGCAGGTTGAGGTTGTGTGCCCTCCCCACCACCACCACCACCTTCTGCCCTCGCTCTGTGGAAGGAGGCAGCGGTGATGGTGTCAAATCAGGAGGAATAAGGAACTGGCTCCCCCCCCTTTTAAAGAACAGCATCAATTAAACCCAAGGGAGGCGGGTGCAGTTTACTAGTTAATTAGTCCGGGGATGTGCTCCTTTCATGTCTAATTCAGAACAGGAACACCTGGAGTGAGGCACTTCAAAGCGCAAGGGAGGAATTGAGGAGGGTGGGGGGGAAGGAGGGGGAGCCACACAATGCAAGATGCGGTCACAAAAGAAACCAGAGGCACAAGAACAGAAGGGGGTGAGAAACTTTTATATATCTATCTCTCTGACCTTGTAAAGAATGCAAGGCAACAGAGCCCCCTCGTCTGGCCTTCCAGGAGAACAAACAGACTGTGCTCACTGGAGATCCCAAGGCAAACCCTGCCATACACACAGGGGCAACTAATTGTTTGGCTACCCAATTAAACAGAAAAACAGAGAGGAGGTTGGGGTTTAAGGGTGGAACAAGTCAATCAGAGTTTTCGTGCTCGAAGAGGAAGGAGAGAGGGCTCTGAGTCATCGCAAGCGGGTTTGCCTACAATGGGACAACTTTTGATTTTGAAAGTAGCTGTCCAAGCGGCCAGACCTGGTGGCCACCCTAGAACATCCTCCCAAAACTGGCAGGGCCGAGGAAGGGGAACCAAGCAGGCAAAGCTGCAGCTGAATCAGGTGGCAGTTCAGGGGTGGGACCTAGAAGAGTCCCAAAGAACGGGGACAGAATCAGAACGCAATCCAATGTGGTCTGCTTGCCCTCAAAAGGCAGCTTAGAAATAATGCATGTAGCACAGCAGAATCTGAGTTTACTAGCTTTTCAGGCTCTTGTTGGTGAGGTGGGGCTCTTCCCCTTAGACTCAAGGAGAATGCTAAGTCACAACAGTTCTTGTTGCAATACTTTCCTCACATTGGATGTTCTGTGGGTGGATTGCTCCTCTGCAGTCTGAAATGGTACAGGCTGCAAAGGACTTCAAGTTTGAATCAACATGAAGGTTTGGATCAGGGGGAAGAACTGAGTCTATCATGGGTAAACTCAGCGATGGCTTGGGACCAGAGATTTTAAGCCATGGCCCCAATCCAGTAAGAGATCCCTATACTTTACATGCAACCCGGGACTTCGCCACTGCCAGCAATGGGAAAGGGAAGAGAACCATGCAGTCATTGAACTCCATCTGCCATCCTGGCAATGGGAGACTTGTGTTCAGGAAGGATCTGGATCACGGCCCTTTGTCTTTTGGTAAATGGCCATGGAAAGTCACTTGTGGAGTTTACAAAAACCAGAGTGTTGTTGTGATGGGATTTGGGCTATCCAAGTAAGCTGTGTTTCATTTACATGAACTTGGCTGTGAATATTTATAGGCCCAGCAACAGTTCACCGCACAGGAAGAACTTTCTGGCAGTAAGAGCTGTTCGGCAGTGGAACAAACTCCCACAAGAGGTGGTGGATTCTCCTTTCTTGGAGGCTTTTAAGCAGAGGTGGGGTGGCCATCTATCATGTATGATCTAATTGAGATTCCTACATTGCAGGTGGTTAGACTAGATGACTGTCAGGGTTCCTTCCAACTCTATAATATTATGATTCTAAGTAGCCCAGGTCCCTAGGGTATCCAGGGAAGTTCCTACTGGTTTTATATGAATGAAGAGGAGGGATGATTGATAGGTGCCTTGACTAGCTGCTGGTTCCTTATCTGGCCCATTTCCAGGTCATATTTCATTTATCATTATTGAGTTCAGTCCAGTAATGAAATAACTCAGACCTGGGGTCTTTGAAAGTGTATGACAACAACAACAACAACAACAACAACAAACAACAACAACAACAAACAACAAACAACATTTTGTTATTTTTATCCCACCCATCTGGCTGGGTTTCTCCAGCAACTCTGGGCGGCTTCCAACAAAATTATTAAAAACACAAGAAAACATCAAACATTAAAAATTTCCCTAAACAGGGCTGCCTTCAGATGTCTTCTAAAAGTCAGGTACTTGTTTATTTCATTACTTGCATGTAAAGCTATGCTAAACCATGGCTTAGCACAAATGAGCAAATATACAGGCTTCCAGGGAAATGATTGCAGTTGCTTTGCTCCTCCTGCTACACTGCTATCAGCTAAGCCATGGTTTGGCTTAAACTTACATCTGATCCCAGAGTCATGGCTTAGCTCACTTAGACAAACTATGAGTGGTAAGCCATAGGGGGAAAACAAACAAACCTTGGATACATCTCATGGTTTGTTTGGAGTTAAATAACCCATTATCCTGGGTTTGGAGGTAACGTATAGCCAAGCCATGGCTTAGCTCACAGCAGCAGGACTATAGGAGGAGCAAAGTGTCTGTGATCTTCTCTCCAGGAATCTATACTTTTGCTCACTCATTCTAAGTCATGGTTTGGCTTAGTGTTATCTGCAAACTGCCCAGCATATCTGTTTCAGTGAACTATGCCCTAAAGGCACTTCCATGCAGATCAGGGTATAGTTTTCTATAAGTTTATTTTGTATAGAGATTGATATGTGGCAGGAATGTGACTTCATGCCAGAAGCAAGCTGGCAGTAAACCACACTGTGCAAGCTGGAGTTAACACTTTATTGGCAAAAACACAATCTGCACATGAGTGTTAGGCCTAATGAGCACAGCAACTCATTCCTGGCAGGTCTTGTACCCCTGAAGCAGTTGCCAAGGCTAAAGGTCCCCACCTCCCCACAGCCATCTATGTATTCTCCTTCCCATGGCTTTTCCCAAGCAATCAGAGACTATGCCTGCATGCCTATCTTTGCTCCTCCTGTTTTCTGCCTCTTCTGGTTCTGGGAGAACAGAGGGGAGGGGAGCTTGTGGCAGCAGGAGGGGGAGATACCGTATCTGTGACTCTTCACCAGCCTGACTCATTTCTGCCTCTGGGCCTCCCTCATCCCACTCTCCTGCTTCAGCTTCTGCCTATAATTCTGAACTTCTCTCTGCCATGGATTCTCCCAGCTCACAAAACCCTGTTACATCCTCAGCTTCTGACACCTCTTCTTCTCTGTCTCCCCCATCACATCCCTCTGACCTCTCATCATTGTCCCACCATGACTCACTGGGCTCTGAGCCTTCTTCCCTTGGTGGTTCCCCAGCTGGTTCCTCCCATGCTTCCTCTGCATCCAACCAGTCCATGAAACTTCATTTCTGCAAGGCCCTAACAACTTAAAATACACTTTAATTAGTTCCTCGCACTTATTCCACTCATGGATATCTCATTTACTTTCTTTTTTTATTGTGGAAGCTCAGAACAGGTGTGAACCACTGAAAGGTTAGTCGTACAAGGCAAGTAGGAAAGAATACATGAAAATGTTATTATTAGTAACACTTTCTTTATTCATTCATGACTACAACCCTCAACAGGATCACACCTGTTCAGATTATTAAGTTATTTTATTTTGCATTTTAGGGCCAAGCCCTCACAAAGCAATATATAAACTAAGAAATACGGATAAATACATTAAAATAAAATAATGAAACAAACTCACAAAAGTGCATCAACGAGCGAACAATAAAACTAGTGGAAGTACTGATAGACTGCTTTAAAAAATAGTTTGCAGGGTCTATTTAGAAATCACAGCAAGATTTTCAAGGGTCTAGAAACCAAGCCTTATGAGGAACGGTTGAAGGAGTTGGGTATGTTTAGCCTGGATAAGAGGAGACTGAGAGGAAATATGATAGCCATCTTCAAATATCTAAATGGCTGTCACATGGAAGATCTAGTAGGCTTGTTTCCTCCTGCTCTGGAGGGCAGGACCCCAACCACTTCACGTTACAAGAATGGAGATTCTGACAAAACATCAGGAAGAACTTTCTGGCAGTAAGAGCTGTTGGGCTCCCTTGGAGGTTTTTAAGCAGAGGTTGGATGGTCATCTGTCATGAATAATAATAATAATAATAATAATAATAATAATAATAATAATAATTTATTATTTATACCCCGCCCATCTGGCCGGGTTCCCCCAGCCACTCTGGGCGGCTTCCAACAAAACATTCAAATACAGAAATCCATCAAACATTAAAAGCTTCCCTAAACAGGGCTGCCTTAAGATGCCTTCTAAAGGTCTGGTAATTGTTGTTCTCTTTGACGTCTGGTGGGAGGGCATTCCACAGGGTGGGAGCCACTACTGAGAAGGCTCTCTGCCTGGTTCCCTGTAATCTAATTGAGATTCCTGCATTGCAAGGGAATGGATTAGATGACCCTCGGTTTCCTTCCAACTCTACAATTTTACCATTATGTGATTCCAGGAAGAAGCTGGGGGTTCAAAAGCAATGACAGGCCATATGTGTCCGGAGTAAATGGGAGTAACCTATGTAATATATGCTTCCTGATCCGAAATGCAGCCCCCCTTCGAAACCCACTCTTCTCCAAATTTTGCGATACATCTTTCTAATCAAACAACGTGCCCCAAAATGTATATGCCGGGGGAAATTGTGTAGGGGGAAAAATGGCTATGTTAGTGAAAATAACATAAAGCAATGTATTTTATTAAAGGGAGCAATTTTAGAAAGGTTGTCCCTGAGGAAAAATTGCATTCAAAATAAATAAATCTCAAACTCACATGGAAACATGGCAAACTGAACTTAAGAATGGGGGGGGGGGTGAGAATGAGAACCTGAAATCAACAGATTCACCCATTCCTAGTCAGGCTCAAAGAGCACATCAGGGACAAAAAGACTGAGCAGAACACACACAGGAATATACAAAAGCTCAGGCATAGTTGCTCAGGCATAGCCTAATTCAGCCAAGGAGCCTTTTTATACACCTCCCTGTTGAATGGCAAACTTGGATGGGTGGAGCCAGTGCATCGCCTGTGAGGCTGCAGCCACAACAGCAACAGGTGAGGTCCCAGATCCATGGTGCCATTGTTGGGACATTTTGCCTACAGTGGCAAAATGCCGTGGGCCAGCCCTGTGTAGGTCCCTTTTGCGAGTGAAGTGCCTAACAAGTATAGGGTTGCCATACATCCAGGGAAACCCTGACATGTCCTCTTGGGGGGAGGGGGGACAACATGTCCACCCAGGCGGATTTTTACATTTTAAAGGAAATGTGCGGGTTTATGGTTTGGGGGGGGGGCTTGGGCGCATAATCCACAAATAGAGGAATGCCCTCTGTAAAGTGGGCAGTGTGCCCCCCCTTGCCATGCATATGCCTTTAACAGCTATTAGAGGCAATCAAAGCCTCCCCAAGAGGTGTCATGCTACTTTTCAACTCATATTAATTTCTAAGAAGATCTCAACAAGTGAGCTTCAGATGGATGGGAAGGAATAATCCTCTTGCCTCTGAAGCTCCCATCGACAGTTTATGGCGTGTTCCACGGAGCAGAAGACCCCCCCCCCCTCTCCCCACAATCCCTTTCAAGAACACCCTGATAATATGCAAGGCTAAAATGTCAGAAGCTATTAGAAGCTCTCCGGCACACAATATATGTCCATCCTGGTCCTTCTCTCCTCTTCTCCATAGCCCCACCCGCTGCTTTTCCTGCTCCTCTCCCTTCACACCACGCGAGCAACAAGACAACAGGCGTGTGAACTGCTCAGCTGCAACTGCTCCAAGTCGAATAATTACAACTTGTCAGAAAGAATTAATTTTCCCATTTCTCATAAAGATGTGTAAAAATTACCATGTTATTATACACTGACACTCTCTGGAGGCAGACACAAAATTTAATTTTGAATTCTTTCCGCATATTAAATTAAATCCATAAATAAGAGTTTAGGCATTCACTCGGAAGCATATGTTCATTGGGAGCGAAAGCCAACACGAGCCCGGCTGTAATGGCTGTTGTAATGTTTTAATAGCTCGCTTCTTCTAAGCACCAATAAATTTACATGATCATAACAGTCGTAGGCATACGAGCAGCCCATTACTGGCTGGGCAAAGGCAGAAGCGTTAACAGGATGGAAAAATGGAAAAACCAGGGCTGTGGGAAGCCGGGTGGGGAGAAAAACTCTTAAATAAAATTAGGCAGCCGCACTTGTCAGCTGCTCCATGATTGAATTTTTAATATTGTGGTCAATTGGTCAAAACAAATAATGGGATAAAATATTTTAATGTATTTAGAACCTGCTCCTCTGGTTAACAAACACAGTCAAGAAACCACACACTCGTTTATGCAGAGGAGGCTTTGATGTAGATTACAGAGGGACACAGAAAGCTTGGTCTGGAATTGGCTGGAGGAGAAGGGAAAAAGTTGTGTTAATTTGGCCCAACAGGATGGTGTTTCAAGGAGAAAGAGTTGCAGGCAGCTGCCCATGGAATGCAGGGGGATCTTCTGGGGGCCATGTGCTAGTGGCGACCGGGACCAGAGGTGAAAGTGGGGAACATGTGAATTTTACCTTTGTATAGTAGGGTAGGTTCCACACACCCCTGTCTCTCCTCCATCCATCCATCTAAGCGAGAAGCATTATGAGTCAACATGAGTCAACAGTGTGATGCAGCAGCTAAAAAAGCCAATGCAATTCTGGGCTGCATCAATAGGAGTATAGCATCTAGATCAAGGGAAGTAATAGTACCACTGTATTCTGCTCTGGTCAGACCTCACCTGGAGTACTGTGTCCAGTTCTGGACACTACAGTTCAAGAAGGATACTGACAAGCTGGAACGTGTCCAGAAGAGGGCAACCAAAATGGTCAAAGGCCTGGAAACAATGCCTTATGAGGAACGGCTTAGGGAGCTGGGTATGTTTAGCCTGGAGAAGAGAAGGTTAAGGGGTGATGTGATAGCCATGTTCAAATATATTAAAGGATGCCATATAGAGGAGGGAGAAAGGTTGTTTTCTGCTGCTCCAGAGAAGCGGACACGGAGCAATGGATTCAAACTACAAGAAAGAAGATTCCGCCTAAACATTAGGAAGAACTTCCTGACAGTAAGAGCTGTTCAGCAGTGGAATTTGCTACCAAGGAGTGTGGTGGAGTCTCCTTCTTTGGAGGTCTTTATGCAGAGGCTTGACAGGCATATGTCAAGAATGCTTTGAGGGTGTTTCCTGCTTGGCAGGGGGTTGGACTGGATGGCCCTTGTGGTCTCTTCCAACTCTATGATTCTATGATCAGAGTTCAATGAGTTTCAGCCAGGCTAAATTAAGTTGTGAAGCAGGAATTGTTAGGAGACCCTGATTCCACTCACTAAGCTGCAATTCCCAGAGAGTTAAGCAATCAATCCCTCTTTCCCAGAGAACTCTGTGAACTATTGATTTGCAAAAGCAAAACTGGTTTATTTGTAGCTGCACCAGATCATTTCTCAATTGTCCATTGGCACTGGTAAAGTAGAAGACAAGGAGCCCAACCTTAGGTTAACCAATGGCAGGCAGAGCCAACTCAGGCTGTATTATTATTATTATTATTATTATTATTATTATTATTATTATTATTATTAATTACACCCCACCCATCTGACTAGGTCGTCCCAACCACTCTGGGAGTTTATTCCGTTTCCACAACATTTCCCTGTTTATTTCCACATTATATGTGACATAAAAGTCTCTTCCTGAAACCTAGCGGAATAAAGTGGAAGCATAGAGCTAATTTCCGGGTTAATCACTTCCAGAAGAAAAATATCATTGACCCATAAAATAATTGCAGGAGTGAAGAGACGAGATTTGGGGTGATATACAGTGGTACCTCGGGTTACAGATGCTTCAGGTTACAGATTCCGCTAACCCAGAAATAGTACCTCGGGTTAAGAACAGTTTCAGGTTAAGAACAGACCTCCAGAACGAATTAAGTTCTTAACCCGAGGTACCACTGTACCTACAGTTCTTTCCTGGCATTTGGGCTCAGGGATCAAGGGGTGGACAGAGGCATGCATGTGCAGAAAATGTGGAAAGCGGCGATATTGTTCAGTGATGTTCACTGTTGTGTTACGCCACACCCACCGGTGTGAATGAAATTGAGTGCAACACCAGCCATTGCTGCGGGTGCTAAAGTGTGAAAGGAATGCTAGAACAGGACAGAACCACTGGGATTATAATCAGGAACACTAACACAGCATTCATGGTTAAATGCACCCCTTAAATCTAATTTCGTCCCCACCATCACAACATTCCCCAAGCGCTTAATTCAAATGGTATTTAAACGGGTGTTTTCTCTCTCAAAATACTTTTTCCAGTGCATATTTTGAAACGCTTAAACTGCCAATAGCTGCAAGGAAGTGTTCGGGACAGGGCAAAATTTATTCGGGACAGTAACTAAGTTTATGAGCCATACAGTAGTCTGAGAAGTGTGAATCTGGTATAGGAATGTACACAGATCAAATTCCTTTCCATCCCAAACCTAAACGCAGTAATCTGGTGGAGCTTCTGTAAGCTTTTCACATCCAGGGATGCCCAGGGAGGGCTAGAGCTCAGTGGTACGGCATCTCCGTCACATGCAGAAAGTCCTAGGGACTGGCACTTTTACAAGTGGGACTTAGAATCATAGAATCATATAATTGCAGAGTTGGAAGGGACCCCAAGGGTCATCTAGTCCAACCGGAACTGAACATTAAACTGATCCTTCGGTGTGGCAGTACCTACTCTCTTGAACTCTCTGGCTATTAATATTAGACAGCTGCCTTCCTTTGCTTTGTTGGTTTTGACGCAAGCAAAAAGCTGGGGTTTTGTTTGTTTGTTTGTTTGTTTAGGCTAGCTTACCCAGGCATGCAACTATAACTTGGAATTTTAATATGGAGTTTTATTATGCATGCTTGTTGCAGATGTTATTTATATTTGATCAATTTCATGTCAATTTCTTTTTATCATTTGATTTTGTCCATATTTCAACGAATTATATATATTTAAAGCTTAGAGGTTTTTGCTGATTGAGCATTATATAAATCTTGTCAAAGAAACAAAAAAAATCTTTTAGTTTTATAGGCATTTATAAATAGGCTCCTCAGGTTTGGCTGGCAACGTCCCCTGCCTAAAACCATGAGGAGTTGCTGCCAGCCAGAGTAGACAATATGCAGCTGGATGGACCAATGGTCTGGCTCAGTTGAAGGCAGAACGATCGAACCTGAGACCTTCTGCATGCAAAGTAGATGGCTGACTCCTGAGCTCATGGAGGAGAGAGCACTTTTGGTGCAATATTTCTGAAGGATGTTGAAGAAATAGTCATTGTTTTTGCTCCCTGATCATTATCTGGCACATATAACACAGGGAGCATGTAGGAAGGAAACAAGCCTTGATGTGACAGCAAAGTCCTGAGGCATCTGAATAGTCATTTTCTTCTTCTTCTTCTTCTTTAAAGACAGCTTCTAACAAACTACTCAAACAACAAAATGAACATAATGTACTCTCCAGGAGAACAATGCCCTTCAGCTTGAGTTGGAACATCGCATTGAAGGCTTCTTAAATTAGAACTGCAAATAACCAGTTCAAATGATAAGTTTCTCCTTATTTTAACCCTCCCTTCCATATGCACAAACACACACACTCAAGCATCCATTAGTCATTACATTAGGTATGCTATTCTCGCCCCCCTCCCAAATTAAAAAAAAGGTCATATTTTTCATCCTTCCTTTCATCTCAAGAAACTTAGGGACGGGTATAAAATTGCATTATCCCATTTCATAGAATCTTAGAATCGTAGAGTTGGAAGATACCACAAGGGTCATCCAGTCCAACCCCCTGCCAAGCAGGAAACACCATCAAAGCATTCCTGACAGCTGGCTGTCAAGCCTCCGCTTAAAGACCTCCAAAGAAGGAGACTCCACCACACTCCTTGGCAGCAAATTCCACTGTCGAACAGCTCTTGCTGTCAGGAAGTTCTTCCTAATGTTTAGGTGGAATCTTCTTTCTTGTGGCTTGAATCCATTGCTGCGCAACAGCCATTTTGAGAAAGGATAGGCTGGAAGATTGGTTGCTCATCAGAAGCCACCCATTCAGCTTGAGACCTGATCGGGACCCATATCTCCCCAGTCCAACTGCAACTCTACACCACACCACAACAAGCATATGTTTTCACATTGCCAACGAACGGATCATACACAGTTCCCTGAGAGTTCCCATTAAACTCAATTGGCCTTACTTCTGAGAAGACATGTACAGGATGCCACTGCGAGTGACTTTTTTGAGGATTCTGGAAGTCAATCCACAAAATCTGCCCTCTTAACATTTCTAGTCAACTAGCCCATTCACATGGTAAAGGTAATCCAAGATACCACCTCCAAGGAATGCCCCACCCACTGGAGCAGTTGCAGTGATGGGTGTAGCTTGCTCCTTGGAGGCGGGATCTGCTGCTGTCGCCTTGGCAGCCCCCCTCCCACAATGCCACCTGGCCAATAGAAGGTACTGCTGGTCTCCTCCCACCCTTGTTTCCAATGCAGCTCTTTATTCCTGCCTTGTTCCTGATGGAGATAATCACTCACCCCCTGCCATAGGGGCATAGCTGTCAACTCTCCCGTTTTTCACGGGAAACCCCCGTATTTAAATCCGTTTCCCGCTGCTATCCTGAATTGCAAACTATCCCGTAAGTCCCCCGGATTTATAAGAAAGCAGCTCCTGCTGGCCAGGGAGGCTCCTCAGCTGCATAAATGTCCCGGCTCCTCGCTCACTTGGCTTGCCGAGTGCTGCTGTAAATCGCCTCTGCACATGCCCAGGCATGCACAGAAGCATTTCTGGTGCCCAGACATGTGGACACAGGCAGCCCGGCACCAGAAGTCGCTTCTGCACATGTCCAGACATGCGCAGAACCAATTTCCGGTGCCGCTATGCCCATGTCTGGGCACCGGAAATCGGGCAGAGCCGGCACCGGAAGTCGCTTCTGTGCATGTCCGCGCCACTGCTGATCCCTTATTTTCCAATCCAGAAGTTGACAGCTATGCATAGGGGGCACCGTTCTGTGGTTCACCTCAGGTGCCAAAATGTCTTGGGCCAGCCCAACTCAGCTACATAGGGTCATCTGGGTTGCACAAAGCCACAGACCAACACCTGCTAGTTCAGCTCCAAGAGAGCCCCTGGGCATGGATCAATGGAGGCCTCCCATAAGATCATAGAGTTGTAGAGTTGGAAGGGACCCCGAGGGTCATACAGTCCAACCCCCTGCAATGCAGGAACCTCAGCTTAGGCATCCATGACAGATGGCCATCCAACCTCTGCTCAGAGACCTCCAATGAAGGAGATGTCTCACATTTTCAAGGCATACTTCAGGTCCACCTCTGTACCCTCCTAAAACATCCCTTTTGAATCATTGACCTAAGAGAATAATCTCAATGGGGAGGTTTGGCACTCCCAACACTCATCTCCTTTCCTGCCAGTTTCATTATTTGTTTCCTATACGATCTCCATTCATTATGCCTCATTCCAACAGTACAGCTTCCGCTGTGTTCCTAGAGTGAAACAGTGAACATCTGTGATTCCGATATATTAGATATTTGTTTAAGGATGTCCTTAACGGCACCTTCAGTTTATTTACAGGATAAGGACAAAACGAGAAAGAATTTTTTTGAGCAGGGGGGAGAGGATCTATTATTACCTCAGAGAAAGCACAAACACTTTGAAACAATTTCATCAGAGAAACCAGTCAGGGAAGCCTTTTCTCTTTCCTTTTTTTCTCCCCCTGCGCAATTTCGCGCAGCCATAAGGAAGAACCGTAATCATATCTAATTAGAGTTAAAATAATGTTTCCCTTTGAAATCCTTAATTAGCTGTGCTTTATTACATAAACATTTTTGACACAGAGCACCAGCCTGCACGAGGATTCAGGGATTGGCTCCGCAGTGTGTGCTAAAGTTCCCGGGTGCCCAGTGTGTGGCTGCAAACCTGACAAGGGGTGGCTGTTCTTACCAGACGCCCAAGAAGACTATCAGCGGATCCGTGACGCTTGCCGCAGAAACAGCAGGCCGGCGTTTCAACCTTTGTCGCTACTGGTGAAGCCTCCCATTGAGCTTTCAATTTAACAGCATCACAAGGAGACAAAAGAAGTTTCCTTTACAATATGCCTCAGAGTTCGGAGACAAATCTCATTTAAACTTGCTCAGCCTTTCATAACGTATTAACTATTGTTGCCAGACCGCATGTCCCCTGGCAAGACACATTACTTGCTTGGGAGGAGGGGAAGGGCAAAAGGGGGGGGTAGAGAAGGCTTGTCTTTACCACCCGCCTCTCTCTTTTGTTATTATTATTTCACTTTCTTCTTCTTATTCTCCCCCCCCCCTCTTTTTTTTGCACTTAAGTTTGATAAAACAAGAGACCAGATTTACTGGCAAACCTACAGCCGGCTTGTCAGAAGCTTGCAGCACCATTTAATTAACCTTATTACAAATATGGTTTTCTTGAAGATTACATCACAATCTGCTTTCTTCTCCCCCTCCCCAACCCCCCAGCCATGTCGCCTGCTGCTGATTCAACGTATTCAGAGCTTCGGAGAACATGTTCGCTTCTTTAAAAAAAGAAAGGTCAAGGTGTTAAAATATCTAAAGTTTGTGTGGAGGCGTTGCCTTGATGGATTCCATAACTCTTTTCTCACATTTCCCCCCCCCCCCAGTTTTCTTCAGTACACCAGTATTTCTTTATCTCAAGTACCGACTGTTCTCTCGCTTCGGTCCAAGGGTGGCATGTAGGATGAGGAGTGAGATGGAAGAGCTCCACAGACGGGCCACCCTGCCCTTAAGGGCGGTGATGGCCACCGACTGGGGTGGCTTCAAAAGGTAATCAGACAAATTCAGGGAAGGGGAGGATCTCAACGCCTACCACTAACCACAATGGCGACGTTCGACCTTCCCCATTGGAAGTAGTGTGCCTCTGAATGCAGGTCTCTGGTGATCACAAGTGGGGAGAGAGTTGTTTCAAGTGGGGAAGGGATGCTTGCAAGCATTCTGTAGGCACCTGGTCAGCAACTGTGAGAACAGGATGCTGGGCTGAACGAGCCATTGGTCTGATCCATACGCATAACACCCTCCAACATCTCAGTCTACAGGAAGATAGTCAAGTCCAACACACGGGACTCGCTCTACATCAGTACCCATTTCAATATTGAGAAGGACACCCCCCTCTGGGCTGAGCTTCACCCATGGCGAGGTCTTCGACGTGGTGGACACCAGATACGTGGGCAGCCCATGAGGATGGTGAAGGAGCTTCAGGAACTGGACAAGGGCATCATCCCAAACCAAAACAGGTATATTCGGGGGTCTGCATGAAATAGAACTGGGGGGGAGGATGGATTGTCTCTGAGGGTCCCTTTGGACATCCTCTTTGTTGTGTGTTCATGACATCCATATATCATGGATGCTTTCATTTAGATTCCTGCATGGGACTAGATGACCCTACAATTCTATGAATCTACAAACATCACTCTGATGAAAATTGTGACCCGTGTCTTTTGGCGTGGTTCTGCTGTGCAATTCAGCTGACTCGCGCAAGAGCACAACAACAAAAGACAGCTACAAGCAGTGGCTCATCCTCCTCCCTGAACTTGGCAGTGGTGCTGGAGGGGGAAGTGCGAGATTCCAGGATCAAAGGGTGCCCTGGGAAAATTGGGATACTTGAAGGGTAGACCTATGTTCTTATGCTTTTAGAAGGGTGTGCCCAAGGCCTTGGAGGATCAGTATCTGCTACCCACAATTGGGGGGGGGTGAGTTTCGTAAGGTGACCCAACCCCCTTCACCATGCATTTCCCAGCTCCACAGTACCCATTTCGAAGTGGGGAACCCGAGCAGCATATGGTTTTCTGCATTTGGACACAACAGAGACATAAACAATACTTTCCTTAACATTCTCAATCCCTTCCAAACACCGAGACTGCCTTTTTTACACTGCTGCAAGTGAACTGAACCGATGTATTCATTGACACAACCCATATCACTTTTCTCAAAGTCAGAGCCAGTGCCAACCCAACCAGCGTGTCTTTCGAAGCTGAAGGTGAAAAAGCCAATTGGGGAGGGTTGAATTATTATTTTGTTTAAAAAAGGAAAAGGAAAAGAACATTGCTACCAGAGGTCAAGAATAGATTAATATGTGGTTCCTCCCTCCCATACTTATGTAAGTGAAAAGCAAAAGCCACAACATTTAGATGGCTGAATTGCTTAAAAAAATTTTTTTTGCTAAAACTAATGAATGTGGAGGTCATTCTAACTTTTTCACATAAGGAGGCTGTGGGTGCTCTCTATGGCGACTAGCACGATCAAATGGTGAAATCATCGCAAAGCTGAGCAAAAGGCCATGATCTGCTAGAAATCCAGACAAAATTACTCATCTGTCTTTTTAGGGTCGCAGGGAGGAGGGAATAAGAAAATGCTTTGCATATCACTGAAGGTATTTCCTTAGATGCAGTGCGAACAAACTCAATATGTAATTGGAGCTGCCTTATATGGAGCCAGGCCCTTGGTCCATCTAGCTCAGTATCGTCAACACCAGGGGTGGGGAGAGCCTATGGTACTACAAATGCTGCTGGACTACAACTCCCATCAGCCCATCTGTCATGAACTGGTTGGGGGGAGAGGAATGGCGGGAGGAACCAGCTTACAAGGGAAGAAGGCTCAGAGCCTGGGGAATGGTCGTGGGATAATGATGAGTGATCACAGGGAGAAGAGGAAGATGACTGGGGAGAGGAGGCGTCAGAAGCTGGAGAGGTAACAGGGCTTAGTGAGCCAGGAGAGTCTGTGGCAGATAGAAGCCTAGGATAAGCGGCAGAAGCTGAAGCAGGAGAGGAGGGAGGCCAAGAGGCAGAGATGAATCAGGCTGGTGAAGAGTAATGGGTGCAACAAGCTCCTCTCAGAACCTGAAAGGGCACGAAAAGGACAGAGGAGAGGTTGACTGCATGCAGGCACAGGCTCTGATTGCTTGGAAAACACTCTTGTGAAGAAGCAGGGATTTTCAGTCCCAGCAACTGATTTTCACAGAGGAAGACCACTGGGAATGAGCTGGCCTGACACTCAACCAAGTATGTTAACTCTAATAAAGAGTTAACACCATATTTGAACTGTGTGATTATGGACCGGCATGCTCTTGTGACAACATACAACAAGAGATTATGAGTATTACAGTTCAGCAACAACTGGGGGACATCAGGCTCCCCACCTCTGGGTCTACATTGACTGGCTGTGTTTTTGATTGACATTTAAAGTCCTCATGAAAATTCACCAGCATTTTAGTGAGGATTTAAGCTAATGTGCACATTTTTGCCTAATATACTTATTTTTGTGAAGGAGTTTCCCTATATATAATGCATTTTTGTGTACTATTTCCACTCATATCTGCATTCATGTGCACCTTTTACCCCAGTATATGCATTTTTGTTCACATTACATGGCTGGAACAAAATGAATGAATTGCAACATTTAGAGAACTGTGGATTCCAAAAGCTGGCTGTGCTCCAGTTCACAGAAAGTCCAAATCATTTTGTGCATTCTTTTGGAAAGTTGCAAACTGAAACTAATTTCTCCCCACCCCCACCCTCATGATGCATGATCAAAATGACCAAGCCTTCTGAGGAGTGGTTGAAGGAGCTGGGAATGTTTAGCCTGGCAAAGAGAAGACAGAGAGGAAATATGATAGCCATCTTCAAATATCTCAAGGGCTGTCACATGGAAGCGGGAACAAGCTTGTTTTCTCCTGCTCTGGATGGTAGGACTCGAACCAATGGCTTCAAGTTACAAGAAAGGAGATCCCAACTTGTGGACTCTCCTTCCTTGGAGGTTTTTAAGCAGAGGCTGGATGGCCATCTGTCATGGATGCTTTAGCTGAGATTCCTGCATTGCAGGGGGTTGGACTAGATGACCTTGGGGGTACCTTCCAGCTATATGATTCTATGAAAGAAACAAGCAATTCTGCAACAACAGCTATTCAATCTGCTATTCTGCAAGCCGCACACCCCTCCAGCTCTCCACATGAAATCCACTCTGCAGCATGTGGCAGAGCAGATCCTCTCTATAAGTGATGTGGCTCGATTGTAATGAAGACCTTCTGGTTGACAATGTGTGAGATTTCATGCAAACAAACAGGGGGGGGAGAGAGACAGAACCATGTAATTATAATTAACAGAATTCACATATAACGGAGGGCTTCTAAATTTTCGTTAAGGGGTAGTAGAGAGAAGCTCCACAGTCAGCCTGCTTATTTCTCCCCCCTTAGGGATTGGACAAAATGTTGCTACTGCTCAAAATATAAAACAGCAGGAGCCGAAGGCTTTGCAGCGTCCAGCTCTCTTATCAGAACCCTCCATGGACAAAACACCTGTTTGTGCTGGCACAGAAGAAAGAACATGTGAGCCAGGGGTTTGGGCATCTTGTCGGGCCCAGCCTGCCACACAATACAGCAGCAAATTGGAGACCTAGGAGCAGAGATGCTTTCTATCTCCATCTCCCTCCTCATAACCATATTATTAAAATATATGTGTTATTGCAAGCAATCTCTTTCAGATCCCTACTGGGGGGTAAATTCCCGTCTGAAACATGCTGGTGTTTGAGCATGAGCTGTGATGTAAATTACCTTGGACTTTATTTAACATCTGAAATGGAGTGCTTTTCATTTTAAGATTTTTTTTGGCAATCGTTTGACTGGCCTGTTGCAGAAGCTGCCTTTCTGCTGGTGGAGAGAAAGAGGAAGGCTGCAAAATGCACCTTTTCGCAACCCAGTTAGAATTCCTCTCTGTGGGAAACTTGTGACGAGTTCCACCATCATCATTCAAACACCTGTCCAGGCTGGCTTTGGCTGGGCACTTGGGACGCAAGGTGAAAGAGTCTCTGGCCAGCCAGATTCCTCCCTTGGTTGGTAAAATGTAATGAACTGTCATGTGGGAGGAGAGCAGTTCACAAGCGATGCAAAACAATGGGAAAAACCATCTGGGGGAATCCCCTGGCCCAAATGAGATTTTCAGGTGTGAATGAAAAGCTGCATTGAAATATCTGCTCATTTATTTACAGCGTGTGTGTTCTGAGCCAGCTGTTATATCCATGTGAAATATGCATTTCAAGGTGGCTATCATACCTCATCATCGACTCACTTTCTAGGGTGGCCTGTCGTAATCTCTAACGTTGCCTGAGTGATGTGGGACCAGCATTTCCACACTCCAGTTCCATGTCACTTCAGTAAAATCTGAAGTGAGGAATCGGGTAAATCAAATAAATAACACAGGTACTTTTGACACTGGAACCACCCGTTTCAAGAGCAGCAACACTGGTGCAGGAAGGACATAGTTAAGAAGAGGCCTGCTGGATTAGGCCACAGGCCCATCTACACCAACCTTCACTAGCCATTTTTGGGGATCCTGGGGATTTATTGCCATTTATTGCTAACCATTCATCTTCAAATGACTACCAACACGAATAATCTCTTCTTCGTTGTTTCATTTCTCCCACCCCTTGCTTTCAAACTCAAAATCCTCTACCAGTCTTATTTTTTTCTTCAGTATGGGGGTGTTTTGATCATGTGCACCAAAATAAGTTGTTTTACTGGAAAAGAGCAGGCGGGGCGGCGGCGCTGGTCGCTAACTTCTCCAAGGACTGACTAACCCAGATAATGGGAATCATCGCCCTCGACTTCCTATGGCTCAAGAAGCGTTTTTTCCAGGGTTTTGTAGCCCACCTCCCTTTCTAATGTAAGCAAATGAGCTCTGGAAATATTCACCAGTGTTAGGCCTGCTGTGAGCATCCTCTTAATGAGACCATAAGGATGCAAGCAGGAAGAGCTATTTCAGTGGGTCTAAGAAGGTAATAGCCAACATCCAGGGTTCTTAATTTCACCTAAGTGTGAGCTGGAGAAAAGCTAACAGCTGAAAGTCGATTCAGATGGAGGCGAATGTCGTCCCCCCCTCCAGCCGTTTGAGCAAACAAGGCAGCTTTCAAAAGTAGCCCAAACCAACTGGGGGAAAGTATTCCCAAACTGAACATTCGGCATTCCAGTACCATGTCATTTGCAAGCACTTTGTCTTTAAAATATTTATCGCCGCTAAACAAACACCATACTTTATCCCAATCCCAGCTGCTAGGATCTATGTTGAAAGGTTAAGTGATATAAAAGAAAATCAAACATGAATGAACTTCGAGATCTTGCATTCGTTCACAAAGACACTGAAACTTGCATTAAACCGTCCTAATTCGTGAAATTCTTCAGCACAAAAGAGAATCAGGGTTTGGGATTGCTCTTGGTCCTTTTCAAGTGCAAATTTTGCCTGCCCCATAAAGGAGGAAGTCTCAAGAGTATTACCCAGAGTAGACCCACTTAAATTAGTGGGCCAAAGCTAGTCCTGTCCTTTGACTTCAGTGGATGCCATAATTACTATAATCCAACATAGGTTTCTCAACAAGAAGTCATGCCAGACAAATCTCATTTCATTTTTAAATAGAGTTACAGGCTTTGTGGAACAGGTAAATGCTCTGGACATAGCATACCTTGCTTTTAGTAAGGCTTTTGACAAAGCCCCCCCCCTTAAATTCTTGCCAAGAAGCTGATAAAATGTGGGCTGGACAACAATTTGGGAGAGATACTGTAACTAAGAAGGCAAGGCTGGCTGGCTGGAACCCTGAACAGCACGTTCCTTACTGCAAAGTTTTATTGCAGCCCCTCTCCATTGTGACATTTTATATAACAAGATGCCGTATCAATGTACCGAAGGACCTAAGATTCACACGTTAGTGAACTGAACTCTCAAAAAGTTTTATTAGAACTACAATGTGTGTTTTATTTGTAAGTCAGCTCCGAAAAAGCAAATCCTCAAATTTCATGGTCAGTTCCACAAACTCCATCCTTGGAGGCCCTTTGTATTTCAAATATGCTTTTTAGGAAACTTTCAGGCAAACTTTCATTCCCCCTAGCCCTTGCTTTTAGCTACATCTTCAAGGCTGTCTTCACATGGAAGCAGGAGAAGCAGCAAAATCTGTCATCCTAACACATTTTCACTTTCCCCCAGAGAAGAGCCTCCATTGCTTAACCAGTAGCTCAGCTGGGCAGTCAACGGTGGAACATGGTAGACGACGGGTTCTTCCTTTTTTAAAAAAGAAAACGAGAGTAACAATGCCCCACCCCCCCAAGCAAAGAATAACGAAGAGCCATGGTGTCATTACACTTCTCACAATTCACAACTGGTACACTTGATGCTATTTTTTTTAATAATGCAAACAGCGGATTGTTTAGGAAACCAGGGGTTGCAAGTAGATCTGTCATAAATCTTGAGCAAAGCTACAGATTGACTTAGGATGCCAATGAAAGTGCATTACACATTCTCTTGTGCTCACATGCAGTGGTGTTTATTTTCATTGTAAGGCTGGACTCTGTCACAGGACAGTCTGAACCCTCCGTAGTCTATTTATATGGCAAGATCCTGCAATCACTATGGTGCCTCTTTAGGCTTTGGTGTAGCAAAGGTCTGTCCTGTAAAGTTTAAACGCAGCCCACCACAAACAACAGGACCAGTGGTCAGGGATGATGGGGATTGTAGTCCAAAACATCTGGAGGGCCAAAGTTTGGGAATGCCTGATATAGCTCATCTGCAGGAGCTTCACTGATCATTCCTTGAGTTGGAGAGGCTCATTGGGCGGCAGTGAAAAACTGAGCCCAGTATTGTGGAATGATCTACCAACAGAGATTCAGCAGGCGCCTTCTGTGTCTACTTTTAAAAGCTTGCTGAAAACTCTTCTATTCAATCAGGCTTGTACAGGCAATTAGGGACAGCTCTTTCCACAACAGTTAGCTGATTTCTGATTTTATTCATTTTTAATAGTTTGCATTATATGGCTTTCTGTACAATTGTTGTAAACGGCTTCAATCTTTTATGGACAGCAGCATATAAATCTTTAAATATATCTGTACTTCAGTCCCTTCTTAGTGTGCACATTGTTGGGGGTTGGGGGTGGTTTCCCAAGACCAATTCTCAAGTCAGCATCCTGTTGTCCCCCACCCCCAGGTAAGGGGATGTTAGCAGCTGCAACAAGTCTCCCACAAAGGGCTTCCACTCAGAATGCCACCCCGGCTGCTGGCAGTGTTAGTCTGCCTGCCCTCACACCAAGTGTTGTTGTGGGAATGCACATCCTTCAATATATTAAGAGCCATTAAAAAAAAAGTTTGACAGCAAGTGATTAGTTCTTTAATGTTCATGCAAGAAGCTTGTAATTACTGAACTCAAAGCATGAGCAGATCAGGGCTTGCATTCAATCACCATTAGGTCTTTTACTGAGTGATGAACTTCTATGGGATGAACTTCAAAAAGCAGGTCCCAGGCTGCTGCTCTAACATCTAAAAGTTGCCAATGTCTCGTGAAAGTTTTGGGCTTGCCTGGAGAATTACTGTCAGATCCATTAAAATAAGTCGGTTAGATCTGCTGATCGGTATTTAGCATTTATAAAGTAAACATTTATTCAGATAATGACTACATTATTTCAGCAATCCTCTTATCACAGGGAAGGGGAACCTATGGCACTCCAGAACTTTCTGGACCACAGCTTCCATCATCTGTGACCCATTGGCCAAGCTCTGTAGGTTTGATGAGAATCTGAGTCCCAATAAGATCTGGGGTGCCACAAGTTACTCACCCCTGCTCTACAGAAAGCTGCAAAGCAATCTTCATCACCTTGGTGCTTTCCCATGAGTCCCAACCAGTATGGCCAATGTTCAGACATGATGGGATTTGTAGTCCAAGATCAAAACACTGCCGAAGTTTGCTATAAGGCAAGACAAACTAGGCAGGAGTTTCTTTATGTGGGTTTGATCAGCGTGGAAAAGTATGGTCATGCGTTCAAGATAGTTCCTATTTTGCTTCCACACCCCAAAACCTAAACCAGGTGAGTGGTTCTGGGAAAAAGGAGCCTCAAAGGCTGGAACAAGGAATTCATAGGTGGCTTCAATGACCTGATCTCCCAGTCCAAGCACCAGAACTTAAGTTACCCAACCAGTTTTGCACTTCCTGGTGTTCAGCACAGTTCTTGGTTCAAAAACAAAAATTGATTTTTAAGCCTATGTTTGTGAGATAAAATACATTTGGAGATGCAGATTTTGAGAGAACATAGAAAAAAGATGCTGTTAAATACAGGCTTTCATGCTTTTTAAAAAAATATACCCAGGGCAGATCCATTGCAACGAATGAACCCAAATTAGTCATGTGCATTGATTTGAATTGGTCTGCTCTGGGTATGACTCACATTGGCAACAACCCAGGATGGAATAGATTTGGGGATGAATGCATGTAAAACTAACATGAGCCAGAAAGAGAATGATTTGTCCACCCCTTGGTGGACCTTGTAAGCTACCAAGGATTGAGGGTGTTAACCTCTCCCCCAGCTTCAGTTTCAGTGATGGACAACAAGGAGATTTGGTTTGAAAAGCACCCATTCTGCGTTTAGATTCAGGTATGGGCAGAGCACCCACAGCCCAGAAGACCCATATCAGGTTGTGCTTCACAGTGGCTAACCCAACCTGTGGCCCTCCAGATATTTTGGACTTCAACTTCCATCAGCCGCAGCCAGTGTGGCCAATGGAAAGGAACAATGGGAGTTGTAGTCCAACAACATCTGGAGGCCACAAAGTTGGGGAAGACTGAACTAGCCTCTTGCCTATGCACATTAAGAACATTAGAGATGCTATGTGGGAAAAAAGGGGCTACGTTAACGAGAAAGTACATCAAGGCAAAGGAAAAATGATGCAAAAATAGGAGAGGACCATAAAAACTCTGCAGTTCTCAAGACAAAATGGTGGGGTTGGCTAAAACACGTATCTGTATACCAAGTATAGCTTGCCGGGAAGACCATTTTTCAAATGGCCTCAGACTGGGATGGCCTATTTGAAGCTTTGAACTTATTTAATAACATTAAGCAAGAACACTTAACTATCTAAAAGAAGGATCAGCACCATAAATCAGACATCATTTCACATATTTCAGGATCAAAGCTGTAAAGCAAAATGATTTGTGAAGACATCTGAACAGCTCCAATATATCACAGGTCCTTTCGGAGGATACTTAGGAATATTAGTTGCCCAAATGATGATTTCTTTGGATGGCGATAGCCAAAAGAAAGGAAAATCGAAACTTTTTTTTAGTTCATTTCACAAGTTGGCTTCTCCATAATCATGATTTATCTCGAATATAAAAGGAAACAGATGTGAAGTTCCATGAATTTGAATTAACAAAAGAGAGGGGGGGGGGAATGACCAAATCCCAGCCCTGCTTCTTCCCAGGAATTTCCTGTATACATCTCTTTCTGATGCTGCCAGGCCAGATCAGACGCATGGAAAAGGTACGTCGAGAAGAGTTTCTGATGTGCTGTCCACATGCAGAAGTTTAAAACGGAGGGCAAAATATGGCTTTTGGCACACACAGCCCAGCGCCCTTTCCCTTTCCCCCCAAAATAAGTTTCTAGCACTTGTGGAGGCAAATGTTATGATTTGAAAGGGATATAAGCCATGTTTGCCATCGATTTATTCATTTTAAAAAAGCAGTGAATATAATGAGAAAAAGTAAACATAAGTAAACATTGTTTTTTTTTTAAAAAAAAACATGAATAAGAATATCCCATCAATCATAATTAAAACGTGCAGATTGTCCAAGTAGGGTATCTGTATGAAACTGACAATTATAAGCCACTGTAAGAAAGGGCAGTGAGACCTTCAAACCACTGGGTGGTAGATGATGGATGTACTTCTAACTTTGCTGTATAAAGCCACATTCACACCACACATTTAGAGCACAAAGCATGTCAAAGTGCAAGTAGATAAATAGGTACCGCTACAGCGGGAAGGTAAACGGCGCTTCCGTGTGCTGCTCTGGTTCGCCAGAAGCGGCTTTGTCATGCTGGCCACATGACCTGGAAGCTGTATGCTGGCTCCCTTGGCCAATAACACGAGATGAGTGCCACAACCCCAGAGTCGGTCACGACTGGACCTAATGGTCAGGGGTCCCTTTACCTTTACCTATGATACTTCTTTAGATTCTTTCACTTCCTTGGGTTCCATGATCACTGCAGATGTTGAAAGCAGTCACGAAATTAAAAGATGCCTGCTTGTTGGGAGAAAAGTGATAATAAACCTAGATAGCATCTTAAAAAGCAGAGACATCACCTTGCCAACAAAGGTCCGTATAGTTAAAGCTATGGTTTACCCAGTAGTGATGTATGGAAGTGAGAGCTGGACCATCAAGAAGGCTGATCGCCAAAGAATTGATGCTTTTGAATTATGGTGCTGGAAGAGACTCTTGAGAGTCCCATGGACTGCAAGAAGATCAAACCTATCCATTCTGAAGGAAATCAGCCCTGAGTGCTCACTGGAAGGACAGATCCTGAAGCTGAGGCTCCAATACTTTGGCCACCTCATGAGAAGAGGAGAAGACTCCCTGGAAAAGACCCTGATGTTGGGAAAGATTGAGGGCACAAGGAGAAGGGGATGACAGAGGACAAGATGGTTGGACAGAGTTATAGAAGCTACCAACGTGAATTTGTCGAAACTCCGGGAGGCAGTGGAAGACAGGAGTGTCTGGCGTGCTCTAGTCCATGGGGTCACGAAGAGTTGGAAACAACTAAATAACAACATGATACTTCTTAGAACAGTCACAGCTCCCTCCCAAAGACTTCTGGGAAGTGTAGTTTTTTTTAAAGTGTGCCAAGAATTGCTGAAAGACCTCTGTTCCTCTCATGGAGCTCCAATTCCCAGAGGGATCTACCCCTCTTCACAGGAGACTCTGGTGTGATTCTGCTTTAAAGGTATAATGCAGGCTGGGCAGATTTGTCTGTCTCTACCAGCATCTGCAGTGACTGAAATCAAAGGGTCCAGTTTATAGCAGCAACTTATAAAGATGCACTCATTGCAAATAAGCCTTCTCTTCCCTACGAGCAACCTCACTCAGTGGGACTGTTGATAACATTAGGACTCCATTGAAGAAAACATCCCAATTCAATACGTTAATGGGCTTCTGTGGCATTAAAGACACATAGAGTTTGAGTGCATTTGGCTCATTATCCTCAATAATGCTTAGCAGCAAGATTTAATGTAAAATCTTTTAGGGGGAGAAATCTTTACCAGGAAAAAAAGAAAGAGAGAAGAAATATGTAAGTTGGGTTCTTTCTGTGGTCCTTAATTGATTTTTAATCTGCTGATGGTAGACTATAAATAAATGCTTAACGCATACACAAGTGCAAGTCAATAGGAACTTTTATTAGCTTGCTTTCAGAGAATTATAGTAAAGATCGAAGAACTCAGAAGGACTCGCCAGCCTGGTGGCTGAATGACTTCTCTCCTCTGCATGAGCTGCTTGAACAGGGCTTCTGCAAAACCCCTGATTCAGACAGAACAAGTGGAACCTGCAAAAATAAACATGTTATGGTCCCACCCTCGGCTGCAGGATGTGAGGGTCGCACCGGGCACCCAAGCGGCTAGCTACGCCGCTGTGGAAGAGGCAAAGGATTTGGAGTATCATAAAAGATGCAGGAGGAAATGATTAATAATAGGACCCACAAAGGGTAGGATGGAAGTCCAGGACATGCCTAGGAATCTTGATTGCATTATTTATGTTTGATATATCTCTGTAAAATTTTAATTTGAAAAACCAAATAAATAAATTTGTAAAAAAATTAAAAGATGACTGACTGGGAGAAGCAAAAGAGAACCTGAAGACATATGTACCCTTTCTCCTAAAATATGCATTTTTGGTACAGACTGATTGGAGAAACTGCACTGCAAAATGTGATGAAGTCATGCCTGAGGTTTGCATTTTGGTTCGAGCAATGTGAATTAAGTAGTTTCTCATTAACATGCAAACAAAATGAAATTCTGAATACCAGTTGCTGGAAGTCACAGGATGGGAGAGCACGTTTTTACTTGGCACCTGCTTGGTTTGCCACCGTGAAACAGGATTATAGGCTAGATAGGCCATTGGACTGATCCAGCAGGTTCTTCTCATGTTCTTACAATGTGGGACTCATGGGCCCCCTACAAACTCATTACTAGCATCTATGGCTCATCCATATCGGGGAAAGCCATAGCTTTTGTTTTTACTACAAAATAAAATGGATGCAACCCCCAGCCACTGACTTTTAAAGCAAACGGTTGAAATAATTAATCCAAATGTATTAATAGGATACGGGGGTCTCACCATTAATTGTTTAATCCTTAGCTACATAATACTGTACCAAATTATTCCCCCCTCCTTTCCCCCCCGCTAAGAACCGAGACAAGTACAATAATTGAAATAAATTTCAACACTGCCATTGGGAAAATTGCCAACATTTTTCAAGAACTTATAATTTCCTTCTCTTTTCATGCACACACACACAAAAATATAGAGTTTTGACATCTTGGCATAAAACAGTGACTAACTGTTACGTTAAACTGAAGGCAAATCACTGTTTTAATCATGACCTTTCATCTGCCCTTGATCGGGGCTGGGGGGGGGAGGGTTGGGGGTCGGGTAGAAATTGGCCACTTACAGACACAATTGCTGAGCGACGGCCCCATGCGGCTAAACATATTCAGAGTTGCAAATAAGAACGGTTCCTCCACACACACCAAAATAATAATAATAACAATCCAAAATGCCAGGAGCTTCCTCCACCATCAAAACATGTGCTTGTAGCTAATATGGACTGGAGTAGACACAGAAATCTGTGACCTTAGAAAAGGATGTTAAAACACAAGCCTTTTCACATTGTCTGTTACGGGTCACATTCCTACTTGTCCGTGATTACGCCAAAGGCGTTTGTCAGAAAAGCTATGCTTTTTATTTATCTATTCCCGAAGTATCGCTCGGTGCTAAACTGTACTAAACTCGCCATTGGTATTCTTCTGCCGCGGTCATTGCAAACCATGAATCATCCTAATACAAATTAAATTTAAGTAACAGTGTAAACTGTAATGTATGCTGCAGGATTATATTAAATTTAATACAATGTGTATTGGCAATATCTCCCACAGGGCCAGCTAGGCTATTAGTTGCAAAGAGGTTCTAAGCAGGGTATATATGCTATATGTAATTGAGTGTTCAGCGTCGTTGTCATAAAAAAAGGGGGGGAGATGTCAAATTTGTATTCATTGGCCTTGTTACAAGAACAATAAAAATTATGTAAAATAAGTTGCATGTCGAGGGCTCCAGGCAAAGTCCTTTTCCATCAGTACACAAACAACAATTGAACCGGCGAGTGCATCATTATTTACTAGCAAGACGCCCTCAGTTTGTAGAACACATGCTTGGTCTGCAAGTTATGAATTCAATCCCCAGCATCTTCAGGTAAGTCTGGGGAACTTTCTGTCTGAAACCTGGGACTTGAAGAGCTGCTGCTATTCACTGAAGGCAATACTGAACTAGATGGACCAAAGGTTTGATTTGGTATAATGCAGCTTCCCATAGGAGCCAACTCCTAGGGGCTAAGGTCTCTTCAGCCCCCAGTAAAAAAAAATTAACAGGGCCTCCTCCCCAGTTGATGGATATGGCTATTCAAATGGTGTGTGTGCATGCTGTATCATGTGTTCAGTTTTGTGGGCCGGAGCTTACCTGTCCCCCATATTTTATTCAAGTTGGTACCCCTGCAGCTTCCTATGTTCCCACCTGTGGTTAATATCGCAAAAGTCATGGGAGGGGAAGAATCATAGCTCAGTGGCTTGGTAGGCAAAGCCTTCTGTCACAGCCCTGCCTGGACCTGTACAGCACCACTGGATGTTTTCAAGATCGATTGGTGCTGTACCAATGACACATTGTATCCCAGGCTGCAGCTCCTCTCAGAGTGCCAGCTGGCAGCTCCTCTCAGAGTGCCAGCTGGATCTACTTCTCAAAGGGCACAAACCAGGATGTGATTTAAAAACAACAAGTTTAGTTTATTGATTGTTACGTAAGCGTGCAGTTACTGGATTGAGAATCTTGTACATGAACTTGAAACGTTGCCTATACCTTCTAAGTTATACAACACTACTATTTTTATATCACACTGCTATCCTGTCTGTATGTTCCTACCCTCCAATACACCACCTAGCTCTCTGCCTCTCACTAACTAACCAACTCTGACTTCACTAGCTCACTCACTGTCTCAACTCCAACTCCCCAACTTCAACTAACTCCTAACCTCGACCTCAACTAACTTCAACTGCCTAAACTGCCACTCGGGAAGGGTTTTTATCCCTTGGCTGAGCCCGCCCCTGAGTGTTCTATCTGTTCCAAGCTTAACCCCTTACACACTGGGTCTCGTCTAGGTGGCGAATCGCCACACCTTCCTAGTTCAATTCCCAGCATCTGCAGGCGGAGATGGGAAAGAGTCTTGAAGCCCCAGAGAGCGTGCTGCCACTGTAGGCCGTTGGTTGGGAACCCGGGACCTCCAGGTGTTGCTGGATTCCAGTTTCTCCCATCCAGCATGGCCAAGGGCAATGGGGGTTGTAGTCTAGCAAAATTTGGAGGACCACAAGCTCACTGCTGCTGGTGTCAACAAACTGATGGGCTGGACCGATGGTCAGATGTGGTACAAGGCATCCCCAGCTGATGGTGAACTTGTGGCTGTTCCCAACATCATCCCATAGGAACAAAATGGCAACTATTTTGCTTATGTGGGAAAGGGGGAATTGTGGGGTGGCTCTCAGGGATGCCACTGGGGTGGGAAGCCATGAGCACTTGGCCCTTTTTTTACTGATCCAGGAGGGTTTATTTGAACTACTTTTGGGGGGGGTGGACAGACACCTGCATCAGATGCTTGGTTTGGTGTTGAGGTTTCTTGGAACACCCAACAACCACTTATGAGAAATGTGTAGCCATTTAAATATGAGAATGAAGAGAGTGTCCTAACTCTTATACTAAGTCAGACCACTGGCCCATCTCGCTTAGTATTTTCTACACTGTCTTTGGTTCTCCAGTGTTTAAGGCAAATATAATAATAATAATAATAATAATAATAATAATAATAATAATAATTTATTTATTTATACCCCGCCCATCTGGCTGAGTTTCCCCAGCAACTCTGGGTAGCTCCCAACAGAATATTAAAAACACAATAAAACATCAAACATTAAAAACTTCCCTAAACCGGGCTGCCTTCAGATGTCTTCTAAAAGTCAGATACTGTACAGTAGTTGTTTATTTCCTTGACATCTGATGGGAGGGCCTTCCACAGGGTGGTGCCACTACCGAGAAGGCCCTCTGCCTGGTTCCCTGTAACCTCACTTCTCATAGTGAGGGAATTGCCAGAAGGCCTTCGGAGCTGGACCTCAGTGTCCAGGCAGAACGATAGGGGTGGAGATGCTCCTTCAGGTATACTGGGTCATTGTCTTTATTTATTTATTACATTGATATGCCACTTTCCCTCCAAGGAGCTCAAAGTGATGTTGTCAGGGACCATGCTAAGGAGGGCTGGACTGAGGAGCAATGGTGAGAGGCACCCCCTCCCCCTGATCCTGAATCTTCCCAGGAGCAGAAGGACAGTATAGATTTGGAACAGTGGTTTGCAGAGGGGCACAGTTCAGAAGGAAACACTGGATGGAAGAGAGAGGGTTAACATATTCACAGTCTCTGGAAAGCATTCCTCCACCACCCTCCCCAAAGTTACAAAGAGCTCAGAAAGTCTCGGAACAGAAAGCACAGAGGGTACAAGCTCAGATTACAATACATAGGAGTGACGTAGATGAATAGGGACAGAGGTGGTGTAAACCTTAATTGGGAGCACCACCATTTCTAGGAGACAGGTTCTTTGTTCTTTCACTGTGGTTATTAAAGATTCTAACTGGTAAGATGTTCCTTTCCTTTGATCTCCTTTTCTACTGCCACGGGGGGAGGAAGCCGATTCCACGAAGCTTGACAGATGTACATGATGCTCCCCTACCCATTGTGTCCTCACAACAACCCTGTGAGGTAGTTTAGGCTGAGAGACAGTGAGTGGCCCAAGAATTTGAACCCTGGTCTCCCAGGTCCTAACCCAACACTCCCCCCCCCATAAAAGGGAGTTCCACAATCTGGGAGGAGCCACCAAGAAGGTCCTCTCCCATGTCTTCACCAAAAGTCCTTGAGAAGGTGGCAGGACTGAGAGAAAGGCCTCCCAAGAAGCTCAAAGCCCAGGCATGTGCCCTCCCAAAAAAACAGCCTGGAAGGAAATTAGGCCTTTGGCTGCAAAAGTTTGACAGGCCCTGCAGGTCGTGTGGACAGAATGGGGAAAATAAAGCCACGTTCCCACCTGACTTTGGGAAGAAATATTTGTTTCTTTAGAGGAGAGGAACGCAATCAAGAGAAATGAGTGTTTCTGTGGCTTCCCAGTATATAAACCGACTCTTTAAAGTACCCCCGTGACTGGACTTTACTACAAGATAAAATTCTTTAATGATATTTTTATTAAACCTGAAGGTGTTATGCCTGTGCAACGTGAAGGGGGGGGAGCTGCTCTTTTGGCCAACACTTTCCCCCTGGCCTCATAAATCAACTCAAAGGCTTATGAAACGACCATCATTGCATTACCATAAAAAGGATCAGGAAAACAGAACCGTCCTCCCCAGAATTTAACAAACAAATGATGTTTAAATGTGTGTTCAGGCCCTATTTAGCCTTCCATTTGACAGAAATGGAAATAAAACAGCCATTTTAAGCTCCTCGAAATGACAATATCGTGTTATCTAGATAAGCAACACACACAAAAACCATTATTGAAATTCTGATAGCATTTTGCTTTACTGGTGGAGGGAAATTACCTGTAATACATAGTTTAAATAATTACTTTTAAACAAAAGCTTCTTTTCCGCATTGCTTATTTATCTTCCGAGGCCAACTCGGCAGGCCTATGTATTTTATTAAAATTGCCTTCAGACTGCTAATGGCAGGGCGTATGTTAGCACAGGAGAAGTGACGGCAGCCGGAGCCCTGTTCCTAATATTGGGAGCTAGTCCAGACGCTTAAAGAGCCAGGAATCTGCTGTGCCTTTGACTAGTGTTATCAACACTTTACTTGCTAATGATACTGGTGGCAGCATGTCTTTCTGATGGGTCAGATTTAAGCAGGAAAGCTTATAATTGTGTTCACAATAGATGTGTTCTTTACAAAAAGAAAGAGAGAAAGAAAGAAAGGGAAAGAAAGAATACCGAAATCTCTTCAGTTTGTGCTAAGCCTCGGGAATTATACTGCCAGCTCTTTCTTCATAGAATCATAGAGTTGGAAGAGACCACAAGGGCCATCCAGTCCAACCCCCTGCCAAGCAGGAAACACCATCAAAGCATTCTTGACATATGCTTGTCAAGCCTCTACTTAAAGACCTCCAAAGAAGGAGACTCCACCACACTCCTTGGCAGCAATTTCCACTGCCAAACAGCTCTTACTGTCAGGAAGTTCTTTTCTCTGTCTTTTCTCTGTCCCCTGTTCCAATCTCCCCCACCCACCAACGACTTACAAAGCAAAACTGTAAGATTCACACTTCATTCTTTGGATTTCATGGAGTGGGGGTGGGCTGGGGGAACTGGTCCTTTTAACAATGTGGATAACCACATTTGAGAGACGTGGGGAATAAGAAATAGAGGAGGATTTTTTTTCCCCATGGCCAAAGACTAAGCTGATCTCTTGAGTTGCCATTTAATAGATATATATGTATGTATGTATATATATATATATAGATATCAGAAGTTATTAAAAATATGAAGGATCATCCTCTAAGCAGGCAAAGATTTGCCAGAGGCGGGGAGGAAAGGACAGGAACAGCCTGACCTTAACTTCAAAGGAAATAACAGCGTAACATTATATATATATATAGGCTCTCCAGTTATTTGAATGGAAAGTGAGATTATGACCAATGAAACTATAATATTCAAGTTAAGGGAAAAGTTATTCCAAGTATATATATATATATATATAGGGAGAATATTTTTCCAAACCACCTCTAATTTACTTCATTTCACTCCAGCACAAGAAGCTACCTAATACCGTCAGATCATTGTCCATCTAACTCAATAATGTCAACACTGACTGGCAGCAGCTCTCCGGGATTGCAGATAAGGAATCTTTCTTTCCCAGCACTACCTGGAAATGCTGCAGATTGAACCTGTGACCTTCTGTATGCAAAGCTCCCATGGGGCCACCTTGGATAGCTTTGAAAGAAGACTGAACACATTCATGGAGGCCAAGGTTATCAATGGCTACTAGCAATGATGGTTATGCTCTTTCTCCATGGTTGGAAGAGGTTTGGTCAGCTTCTGTCCATAGCATTTGGAGGGGGTGTCATCAGTAGCAGTCATCAGGCCAGTAGTGGCTATCTGACCTCCTTGTACCAGCATCCGTGTGGCTTCAGTAGAGGTCCCAGATTTACAGAAGCCATGCCAGTTTCTGATTTGATACTGGACTTTCCCGCTTTCCCTTAAAGGTAAAGGTGACCCCTGACCATTAGGTCCAGTCGCGGACAACTCTGGGGTTGCGGCGCTCATCTCGCTTTACTGGCCGAGGGAGCTGGCGTACAACTTCCAGGTCATGTGGCCAGCATAACTAAGCCCTTTCTGGCGAACCAGAGCAGCGCATGGAAATGCCGTTTACCTTCCCACCAGAGCGGTACCTATTTATCTACTTGCACTTGACGTGCTTTCAAACTGCTTGGTGGGCGGGAGCTGGGGCCGAGCAACAGGAGCTCACTCCGTCACAGGGATTCGAACCGCCGACCTTCTGATCACCAAGCCCTAGGCTCTGTGGTTTAACCCACAGCACCATCCGCATCCCTTCGCTTTCCCTTAGGATGTGCCTATTTTCATTGGAGGAATGTTGGAGGGTTACGGAGTTACGCAACCCCTGAGCCAAGGAGATACAACCTTTAGAAGATTTCTGAAGGCAGCCCTGTATAGAGAAGTTTTAAAATGTTTAATGTTTTATTATGTTTTTATATATGTTGGAAGCCGGATGGGTGGGGCATAAATAATAACACTATTATTATTATTATTATTATTATTATTATTCCAGTGGTACCTCGGTTTAAGTACACAACTGGTTCCGGAAGTCTGTACTTAACCTGAAGCAAACTTTCCCATTGAAAGTGGATTGATCCGTTCCAGATGGTCCGTGGAGTACTTAAACTGAAGCGTACTTAAGCAGAAGTGAACTTTCCCATTGAAAGTAATGGAAAGTGGATTAATCCATTCCAGACAGGTCCGCGGAATACACAGCCTGAAGCGTACTTAACCCGAAGTATGAATGTAATTGGTTCTGGAAGTCCATACTTAACCTGAAGCGTACTTAACCTGAAGCGAACTTTCCCATTGAAAGTAATGGAACATGGATTAATCCGTTCCAGACGGGTCCGCAGGGTACTTAAACTGAAAGTACTCAAACCGAAGTGTACTTAAACCAAGGTATGACTGTATTATTATTATTATTATTATTATTATTATTATTATTATTATTATTATTATGGAATAGGATGTCCCTATTTTCATTGAAGGAATGTGGGTAGGAGGTCAGCAGGATGCCAACACGCCAACGGAACTAATTTGGTGCTCCCATGGGAGTGTTTGCACTGCACCAACCTCACTGCTGCTTCTCACCTCCTCCATTCTCCCCCAGGAAGCCACAGCTATGCTGGTGACAGAAGGTCAGGTAAGTGCTGCTGCCTTGACTACTGGGTTTCTCCTCATTCTTTGCCTCAGGCAACAAAATGCTTTGCGTTGGCCTTATATCATACCCAGCATTGACACGGTCATTAAGTGTGGTGCCGTATTTTGAGTGCATACGGCCTGTGAATTCCTGCCTCTGGAAATACAATACAACTCATCAATGGCTACTAAGCATGATAGCCACACCTGCCTCCATGGCTGTGATGCTTCTGACTAGAAGTTGCTGGAGAGCACAGGAGGGGAGCGGGCTCTTGTGGCTGGGCATCTGGTTGGCCACTGTGAGAACAGGATTCCAGGCTAGATGGATCATTGGACTGATCTAGCAAGCCTGCTCTCATGTTACAGAGAAGTGGAGGGACCATTCTCCCTTTCAAAAATCAAGGAGGAAGAGGAGTGCAAGCTTGTATTCCCCTGCTCTGGAGGGTAGGACCCAAACCGATGGCTTCAAGAGATTCTGACCAAACGTACAGAAAAACCTTCTGACAGTAAGAGCTGTTCGACAGGGGAACAGTCTCTCTTGGGAGGTTGTAGACTCTCCTTCCTTGGAGGTTTTTAAGCAGAGGTTGGATGGTCATCTGTCATGGATGCTTTAGCTGAGATTCCTGGATTGCAGGGGGTTGGACTGGATGACCCCTGGGTCCCTTCCTATGAGGAGCAGAATGTGAGGTTTAAGAGTTAAGTAAGGAGGAGAAATTTAGGCTGGTCTACTTCAGAGATAAAGGAGCAATGTATTTCTTGCTGCAAAAAGGGGGGGGGGCAGAAGGAAAGGTTGGATTAACCATTATGCAAAGTATGCTATAGCATAGGCCTAGCCATATGGTAAACCCTTGGTAGGGCTTAAAGTGGATAAAACTATCATCCGCTAGGCACCAGCTGCTTCTGATCCTCACAACAACATCTTGACACAGAGTGTTCAGCAGTGGTAATCCTCTACTTTTGATGCAACAAGCATTGATGTGGCTCCACTACAAAATTTCTAGAGCTGAAGCCGGGGGGAAAAATAATAAAATAAAAGATAACTCACTGATGCGAATACGTTGTCCAAGAAATTCGGAATGCTACAGCAAGTAAGCATGGTGCAGAACAATAAAATAAAATAAAAAGCAAGCAAATGTTTCCTCGCCTGTTGCCGAGACCCATGATCTCGTGAGACGGGCAAGAGAAAGAAGAGCAACAGGGCAATCTCTTCTGAGATGAGGCTGCGTCTGAACACAAGAACTAGTCTGTGTACCCTCGAGCCACTGAAACCGTATCTTATGTTGGTGGATGCCAATGCTGGAGGGATGTCAGCAACAGATGGGTGGATAGTTGGAGGGTTTTTATATTATATTGCTAAGGCCCCATGTGTGTCTGTGCATCCACATCTGAACATGTGCAACAGCTGTACCATCTGCCCCCTTGATATCACCTATGGAAGGCAGGTGGTGCCCTCATAACTAAAGCATCTCCTCCAAAAATGCCTTAGTTTGGTCCATGGATGGTTAAGGGTGCAACACACCTGGGAGGCGCTGTATCGGCTCCATGATCTTGATGACTCTAGCTTAGGATAAAGAACTTGCGGCCCTTCAGATCTTGCTGGTCTCGCAACTCCCATCCGCTTCAGGAGGCCAGCCCTACCATTAGACAGCAAGGCAACTGCATCAAGTGACAAATGCTGGAGGGCAGCAAGGCAGGCCCCTTGATGCTGCTTCTGAGTCCCAGCTGTATCCTTCAGTTAGAGCAGTGTGTGCCACATTGCCTCGTTTGCCTAACTAGTGTGGAGTCCTCAGTCGTAGTGGAGGACACAGTGATGTTGTCAATGCTGAAGTAAGATCTAACTGACACTCCAGTTGGCTTCTGCATATTAATATTTTATTATTAATAATAATAATTTATTATTTATACCCCGCCCATCTGGCTGGGTTTCCCCAGCCACTCTGGGCGGCTTCCAACAGAAAAATGAAATTATATAATCTATTAAACATTAAAAGCCTCCCTAAACAGCGCTGCCTTCAGATGTCTTCTAAAAATCTGGTAGCTGCTTTTCTCTTTGACATCTGATGGGAGGGCGTTCCAGAGGGCGGGCCCCACCACCGAGAAGACCCTCTGCCTGGTTCCCTGCAACTTGGCTTCTCGCAATGAGGGAACCACCAGAAGGCCCTCGGTGCTGGACCTCAGATGTATATATTCTTATTCTTATTAAGTCAATAACCTAATAAACTCATTCCAAATATCATTGTATTTATCCAAAGAAAATCTGTGTCCATAAGCTGCCCATTCATATGTGTTGCCTATATTCTCATCTTGTCAAGCCGTTGATTAAGAAGATCGTATCTCTATTCTTCCCATTCATCAGTATCAATCTCTTGGCCACCATTAGGGTATGTAGAATCCATTTTCGTCGTCCTGTTGTCATTTTCCATATAATGGGTATATAGTTCAAGAGCATATTCACCTCTGAAAATCTTAAGGTTTAAGTGTCTTGTTTCTATAGTCCATCACTTTCTCCCCAAACATAGCAAGTGTGGTCACAGTAAAAGCATATGTTTCAAAGAAGCATTGTCCATATTACATCTCCAGCAAAGAGCTACATTAGATAGTCCTTTCTTATACAAACACAAGGCTTCTGTATGAGAAACCGATGAACCAGGAGGACATACACTATATTGTCCTTCACCTCATTCAACAAAACATTTTCAGTTGGCCCAAAGCCTGAACCAGCATGGTCAATGGTCAGGAATGATGGGAGTTGTAGCCAACAACATCTGGAAGGTTACAATTTCTCCATCCCAGCTCTAGCCATGCCGACGGCACGACACAAATGTGGGGAATCCTGTCTGCAAGATAAGTTTCAGCAAACCTCCTGTTCTCTTTCTGAGTTCCTGTGTCTTTATATGGCAAGCAGAATAATATGACTAATTCTATGTGTCCTGATTCTGATCCCAATATGTTACTCCTATATTTATAACCATGGTGGTAAGCATCCGAAAATGGAGTCCACACTGGGGAGGGGGGAGGAGGACAGAGAGAAATGACATACAGATGAGAGAAAGAAAACAAGGAAGAAGAAAAAACAAAGAACGTATCTTATCTCAGGGGAAACATTCTTCTCTTTAATCACTTCATATTTTTTTAAACAAAAAGAAAGAATTCAGTCTTTGTCTTGATGATGAAAAAGATACACAAGCTCTTTCTGCCACGCGGGTCAAAACCCCTGGAGAGAAAACCTTTTTTTTATGTCATTAAAAAATAAGCCACTGTCTCTGCTTAATACTACAAAGAAACAAATTAGAAGCTAAATTGCAGATGTACAGGATTATATGAAAATTATATACGTTTGAGAGCGTTCTCCACAATTTGCACGCACAGGCACAGACAGTGTAACAAACAGAATTGATGGGCAAATCATTCTGAAATGGCCAAGATTTCAATTATCATTGGGAAATAGCTTTCATGGGCATTTGCACCATTGCCCAACGCATTTTGAAAAAGGTGCCTGCTAGACTGGATAGCCTGCCTCCTTGTTTGCCACCAGCCACACAAAACAGCTCACTCCCTTCCCTCCGCTGTAAAAACAACGAGAACAAAGAGTCTTGTGACACCTCAGTCTCAAGAAACTATCAAATTTAATGTGGCATAAGCTTTCATGGACCAGAATCCCCTAAAAACTGCACACTGTCAACTCCTGATGGAACCATCCATGGTCTGAGAAAATGCTTGGGTACCCTCTACCCCATCTCCCCTGCAGCTGCTTAAGAAAGACCCATGTGAGGTAGACCAAGCCAGGGAATCCGTGCCATCAGCCAGCCTGAGAGGACCCTGTTGCTCTTTATTTCCTGGGAACCTCAGGTCCAGGAGACAAATCAGGCATCTCTTGCCGCATCTGAAGACCAGACTTGGTAGATTTGATGTTTCATATGTCAGGAACCATGAGCTAAGCAAAAGTAGTATACATACTCATGACAACTAAATACGAGGCTGATGCATGAAAATCTGAATGAGGTAGCACAGGTGCAGTAGAGGTCATTTCCCTTCCATATTACAGCCAACTGAGTTCCTCTTATAGCTGTTTTTACATCCAGCCAACACATGAAAGAGGCAGCTGATCCAAAAGCATGCTAAAGTCTTGAACTGAAAGTCAATAAAGTCAAAGCATACATTTTCAGCCTTTAATAAACATCCGTTTTTTTGTGCATATAAGAAGTTCAGAGAAAATCTGTATACCACGGAAGGAAAGAAAAACGTTCCTCTAAGCCACACAACCAAACACAGGCAACAAGATCTCAACAAAGGATCTTACAAGATCAACCCCCAAACCTTTGTGACCTCCTTGTGTAACAGCTTACAAAACATGCAGAATGGAACCTAATCTCACATCTATAATTTCCACTTGCCTGGTTCATTCTTGTTCCCCTGACCATCTACCCCCATCTTTTCATTTTCACTGTTAAGCAATGGACAGTTTTCAATAAGGCACATGGAATTTAAAATGGCTGGGTTTTTCTTCTTGAAGAGAGGGTGCTCCAATATTTGGGGCTTTCCCACTAGGCCCAAGCCTAGTTTTAATCTAAAGTACATTTCTAAAAGCAGAAAATCCAAGACTTACCTGTTGAGCTTCCCAGCTTGACCACTGTCTCTTAACCACTCCACCACTCCTGTATTTTATATCCTCATTTGCCTCTGAAACTGAAGAAGAAACAGGGGGGGGAGACACCATGTTACCAGTTAAATCGGGGTCAGCAAACTCTTTCAGCAGGGGGCCGGTCCACTGTCCCTCAGACCTTGTGGGGGCCGGGCTATATTTTTTTGGGGGAAATATGAACGAATTCCTACAAACAACCCAGAGATGCATTTTAAATAAAAGGACACATTCTACTCATGTAAAAACACGCTGATTCCTGAACCGTCCGCGGGCTGGATTGAGAAGGCAATTGGGCCAGATCTGGCCCCCGGGCCTTAGTTTGCCTACCCATGTGTTAAATGGTCAATTGTCCTACGAAAACAAAATGAATGAACGCCAAACACCTTACAAACACACACACTAAAGACTTATTAAGGACTGTTGATCTGTGGAGGCACAAAGTAGAGAGGGAGGTGGAATATTTGATGCAAGGCTCTCCATCCCTCTGTGCTCATGCACATCAGCTTCAGCAAGAGAGGCCAGATGCAAGAGAGGACAGGGCTATTGGGCCTCTCCAGAGTTACTATTGTTGTTTTCATTTATGAATCACTTCCTGTAAAAGCATTTCAAAGCAATTTCACAATAGTAGTATTATATGCAAAGGATGTGTACAACCATGACCTGGAGTATGGAAGGCAGATTGAGAGCATATGGGTAAAAATTGTAGGAGAGGGAAATTACAGAGACCTTACTGTGGGTGTCTGCTATAGACCTCCAAGCCAGACTGATTAACTGAATAATAATAATAATAATAATAATAATAATAATAATACTTTATTTATACCCTGCCCATTTGGTTTCCCCAGCCACTCTGGGGGCGGCTTCCAACAAAATATTAAAAATAGAATAAAACATCAAACATTAAAAACTTCCCTAAACAGGGCTGCCTTCAGATGTCTTCTAAAAGTCAGATAGTTGTTTATTTCCCTGACATCTGATGGGAGGGTGTTCCGCAGGGTGGGCGCCACTACTGAGAAGGCCCTCTGGCCTTCCTACAGTAGCTTTCCAAAATTTCAGAAAGGGAAGCTATAGTAACCATGGGAGACATCAATTACCCAGTATCTGTTGGAACTCAAAACTCTGCCAAGAATGTAAGGTCCAACAAATTCTTCCATTGCCTTGCTGACAGTTTCATTCCTGATGCTGGAATCCAGCTGGGAAGAAAGGGAGGCAATAGACAAGAGGAAGAACAAGCTACAGATTCAGGGCAATTTAGCATCTCCCAACTGCATGTTTCTCTACCATGTGGCTGATAGGGAGGAAGAGCCAACGACAGGCAGTCTCAACTCAGTCTAGTTTTGTCCCCATCTTCCTGCCTGCTGAGTTCTACAAGGGGCAACCCTGAGGCAAAGGAAGAGGAAGAAGACATGCAGATCCACCCCCTGGACTGGCTGTTAAAAAAAGGCAGCCGGATGGGGGCTGGCTGAGCCCAGAGAGTGTTTGATGGGGCACCCTGAAAGCACACTGACTCATGGATTCCCAGTTGAGAAACTGGCAACACTGGCATAAAATGGCTCTGCCAGCTGATTAAAGTGGGGCTAAGCAGAAGCAAACCTGAAAGATGAGAGATCTTTCAGCATGCACACAAATCAGCGGCTGATAGTACAGCATCATGCTAAACTGCCTCAAACTCTTTATGGGAAGGCGAAATGAAAAACAAAAAATAAGCAGAGAAGACCTGACTGTATACTATCCATGCTGGTGGATTTTTTCGTTCTCACCTCTAGAGATTGCAAGGATGGGAATAAAACTACCAAAGAGTTAAACCCAAAGCCATTTACACACCACAGACCATGCACTACTCCCCCACCCCACTTTGAGTGAAGAACAAATGAGACATTCTTTCCACTTTGCTTGTAGGCACATCATGAGTTTTGTGGATGACAGTGTGAAACTAGCAGCTTCTTTTCAACAGTGTCATGCTTTCGTAAACAAAGAGGAGATAGAGCCTCTTTCCTTTCCTGAAATGTTGTTTTTTCCTAATGCATTGTCACCGTTAGTGTCATTGGATATCACATATATTTCCCCTTCACTTCATAAAATAAAATCAGTTTTCTTTTTTTAAAAAATGAAAGCACAGTACAGTGGAACCTCGGTTTATGAACAACTTGGTTTACGAATTTTCGGTTTACGAACGCCGCGGACCCATCTGGAACGGATTAATTCATTTTCCATTACTTTCAGTGGGAAAGTTCGCTTCAGTTTATGAACAGACTTCCGGAACCAATTACACCCATGCTTCGGGTTAAGTATGCTTCAGGTTGAATACTCCGCGGACCCGTCTGGAACAGATTAATCCACTTTCCATTACTTTCAATGGGAAAGTTCGCTTCAGTTCATGAACGCTTCAGTTTATGAACAGACTTCCGGAACCAATTGTGTTCATAAACCGAGGTACCACTGTAGTAGTTTTCATGAGTTATGTTGAATGAGTGGAAGGTGGCTGGACTGTGGGTTCCTCCACACATTTAGGTTAACGGGTACAACTGGACTTCTTCTTAGTGGAAAGAGATCCATGCTGCTGAACTCCATCTTCTCCGGCGATTTAAGGTGCTTGTGGTCTTCTTTGATACTACATCTATAGGAATGGACCTGTTGTATCAGTCTTTGGCGTTGATGAACACATATTGCCGTAATCCAGTCTTGGGGTTACTAAGACCACAGTGGCCAAGCTATCATGGTCCAGGAATACCTGTAACTGCCTTATCTCCTGAAGCTGGTAAAAGGGACTCCTTGTCCTTGTGACACTGAGTGAAAAGATGAGTCCAAAAGCAGCCTCAGGCCATGATCCCACTCCTTCAGAGGGAGTGCAACCCCATTCAGAACAGACAACTGATCCATTTCTCAGGCGCAGGAACAACACGCCCCCAGGGCCTCTCTCTTGCCAGGGTTTAACATCCAGAATTAAAAGCAGTCAAACAAACCATAGTCGTGGGAATAGGGTGAGTTCTAAAAAGGCACAGTGTCAAAGGCCAGAGCTAAGAGGCACATCTTCAGCATTTTCTGAAAGCTAGATGGTAATAATAATAATAATAATAATAATAATAATAATAATAATAATAATATATTTATACCCTTCCCATTTATACCCTGCCACTCTGGGCAGCTTCCAACAGGACATTAAAATACAATAATCTATTAAACATTAAACATTAAAAGCTTCCCTAAACAGGGCTGCCTTCAGATGTCTTCTAAAAGTTTTTCTCTTTGGCAACTGGTGGGAGGGCGTTCCACAGGGCGGGTGCCACTACCGAGAAGGCCCTCTGCCTGGTTCCCTGCAACTTGGCTTATTGCAGCGAGGGAACCACCAGAAGGCCCTCGGTGCTGGACCTCAGTGTCCGGGCAGAATGATGGGGGTGGAAATGCTCCTTCAGGTATACTGGACCGAGGCCATTCAGGGCTTTAAAGGTCAGCACCAACACTTTGAATTGTGCTCAGAAACGTACTGGGAGCCAATGTAAAGGTGCCAGATGTACCTCTCTAGGAAAAGAACTACACAACTGAGGAGTTGGCCCAGAGAATACCCTCTCCTGGGCCACCTCCAAATTTCTGAGGTTTGCGGAACCACCCAGAGTGCCCCTTCTGTTGATTTTAACACCTGGAGGAAGGGCCTATGGGGATGCAGTTTCTCAGATACTTGGGGATAAAGTAGTTTATGGATTTAAGCACTAGTGTGGGCCCAGAAATGAACTGCAACCAATTTAGAACAAAGAACTTGCAAAAACATAAATAAGAGGATTGGTTTTAGTGATTACTGATGAATCGTTGCATCCTAAATTGCACACTTGAAACCAATGGGACAAGTTAGTCCTGACTTAATTGAAGTTCCATGTGTTTCAATGGGAACGAATTCAATTAACTTAATCTGGATTCAACTCTATCATTTTAAGGGGCAATCTCCCTGGTATACAGTTACAAATTCTCCACACACAATCTATTGCTTCTTCCTCCCCCTCAGATCAGCAAATAGCCCTTCTCCTCATTGCCTTGTGAAGTAATTCAGGACTCTGGGAGTCCGCAAACTCACTCACATCTGATATGCAATTACGGAGATCTGGCTCTGTTCAGGAAATTCACTTGCTATCTTATATGCCTATCTTATATTTGCCTGCCCTCTAGAGACAGGCTTGAATCACAGTCCCATCTGCGAAGAAGCGCCACCTTTTCTTCCTGAATGTGTTTTGCTTGCTATGAAATAATGCACATTGGTCTGGGGCGAAACTTCCTGAACCATGGCACTCTTATTCCATAATTCATATCAGATCTGATCTAACACATAGATAGCTCTGATCCATAACCCATCATGTTGTCTGATTTCAGACTGCTGTTCTGAAAAGCACTTATGCAGTCTTAAAACAAAGAGTCCTACATGTGAAATCAGGCTCCTTCCAGAGAGTGGCTTAAGTTTTAAGTAAGTTGTTGAGTTATCATACCGGCGGCATCCGTCGTTTTGGTTTTGGTGTTTTGCTTACTAACAGGTTTCCCCCAGACAAGGTCAGTCTGGATTAAATGGCAAGGTGCATGCAGCCTCATATCCAAATTTATGATTAAATTATTTGTCCTGCTTGAAAAACAACACCCCTCATTACCTTCTTAGGGTACTGATTTTGCTGGGTTTATTTATTTATTTAACTGAACAGGATGGATATGAAAATGTTTGGCATCTATGAAGAGGTGCTTGGGATTCATGGGTTGAAAATGACGGTTGGGGTCCCATACAGGCTTGGTTTGGGGGTGCATAGTGTGGAACATGAAGCAACACAATCTGAGAATTAATGAAGGCTCAGTTGACAACAGCAGCAGCGGCAGCAGCAGCAGCAGCAACAACAACAACAACAACAACAACAACAACAACAACAACAACAACAACAACAACAACATGCCGCCCATGTGACTGGTTTACCCCACTCTGGGCAACTCCCAACAAAATATCAACAATTCACAATAAAGCATCAACCGTTAAAAAACTTCCCTGAACAGGGCTGCCTTCAGATGCCTTCTAAGAGTCAAACAGTTGTTTATCTGCTTGACACCTGACGGGAGGCCGTTCCATAGGGAGGGTGCCACTACCGAGAAGGCCCTCTGCCTGGTCCCCTGAAGCTTCACATCTCACATTCATTTTTCACTAGGGATGGGTGAAGCTGTCAATTTCAATTTCTCTCAGTTTCTCAATCTTTTCCAATCTTAAACTGATTTCTACATCCATCTGCCATATTTCTGAAGTCCTCGTAAAAATTCACAAATTCAGTACAAATTCCTCCTGATTTTGTGAAATTTGGTCTAAAGCACGCATTTTCGCAAAGCCTTTCCCCCTAAAATAATGCATTATTGTATGTTGTTTTCACGGATGTGTGCATTTTGTGCAGACTTTACAAGAGCATATGCCTTTTTGTACACATTACTTGGCTGGAGAACTGCGCTGCAAAATTCGGGGAAGTACGAATTTTGCAGGATGGCTGTATGCTGTTTCTCTTACTGTTTTGCAAAGTTAGGCAGCTTGGCTTTTCAATGCAAACTAAATTTCTTCCCCAATCCTTAGTTTTTAAGGCACAAGACAGTCTGATGCCTAACATGCAGGACAAACTAATGCCTCCACTTCCATACACAGAAGTTGCTGCCACAGTCAAACCTCAGTTGTCAAACGTAATCCATTCTGGAAGCCCGTTTGACTTCTGAAACGTTCAACAGCCGAGGGCGCAGCTTCCGATTGGTTGCAGGAACTTCCTGCACTCAAGTGGAAGCCGCGTCGAACATTCGGCTTCCAAAAAACTTTTGAAAACCAGAGCATTTACTTCCAGGTTTTCGGAGTTCAGGGGCCGAAACGTTCCAAAATGGAACTATTCGGGAACCAAGGTTTGACTGCACCATGCCTGAGGACAGCATGGGAACTTAGGGGCTGCAGCATAAACCATGCAATACACACAGATCTGCCTTTCCTCATCTTGTCTTTGCCATCAGCCTATGGCGTTCTGTTGCCTGGGGCAGCCACCCCACTCGGTCTAACGGTAGGGCCAGCCCTGTCAATTTGCAAGGCCAGGCATTCCAGTTCTAGGGGTGCCTTTTGAAAAATAACAGGGCTGGGCCAAAGAAGAAAAAGAAGAAGTGTTTGGATTTGATATCCCGCTTTATCACTCCCCGAAGGAGTCTCAAAGCGGCTAACATTCTCCTTTCCCTTCCTCCCCCACAACAAACACTCTGTGAGGTGAGTGGGGCAGAGAGACTTCAAAGAAGTGTGACTAGCCCAAGGTCACCCAGCAGCTGCATGTGGAGGAGCAGAGACGCGAACCCGGTTCCCCAGATTATGAGTCTACCGAACCACTACACCACACTGGCTCTCACCAAAGCCAGTGCTGGTGTGAGAAACATTTAATGGGGACACGTTGGTGCCTGTGAAATGTGTAGCCCCCACTTCAGAGCTACTGGGGGTTAGTTCCATAGGACTCGCTACAATCTGAATCAAGTGAAAATGGTGATGGTGACATCAGCTAGGATAGTTTGGTTAGTAGAGCAGGAGATTTTAATCTCAGGGTTGTGGCTCTGAGCCCCACGTTGGGGAAACTATTCCTGCATTGCAGGGGATTGGAATAGATGGCCCCAATTGCCCCTTCCAGTACTATGTTTCTCTGATTCTAACAACTGCAACAACACTATAATATAATTAAAATATTATGAAAAGAAGGAGAAGAGAAATATTTCTTACCCAGGGCAGATTACAGCATATTAAAACACAACACAATTAAAATAAGCAACCACCATCACTCCCAAACAGTAATTCCATACATCATGTTACAAGGAGGGCACCTACTTCATGCTTCACCGAAGATCCCTCATTGCATTCGAGTTCTACCTGCATAAATCTTTACATGATCAAAAATAAAAGGATAGTAAATAAACCAACAACTTCCCAGGACCAAGAGAATATATCAGTATGTGGTGGCAGGCAAGGCAAGGCAAAGCATGCTATGTACAGGTGAAACTCGGAAAATTAGAGTATCGTCAAGAAGTGCATTTATTTCAGTAATGCAACTTAAAAGGTGAAACCAATATATGAGATAGATACATGACATGCAAAGCAAGATATGTCAAGCCTTTATTTGTTGTAATTATTTGTTGTTAGGCAGGTCAATTATAAATGGAATGTAATTAATGAAATGTATTCGCGATGTTTTTATTTTTGTATTATTGTAACTATTTGTTTTATTACTGTGGGATTTCCAAAAGAAAGCATTTGTAAAAATTAAAATTAAAAGAAAAAATAATAAGTTTCATAACTGAAACGAATGCACTTTTCGATGATATTCTAATTTTCCGAGTTTCACCTGTATGTGCTCTGCCTCTCACTGCCACCATGATTTGCCCAGGAATCGGCGAAAAACCTTTTACAACTGGGGCGGAGAAACCTGTGGCCTTCTGAATGTCATTGGACTCCATCTCCCATCACCCCTGACCATCGGCCATGCTGGCTGCAGTTGATGGGAGCTGTAGTCCAACAATACTATCTGGAAGGTCCCAGGTTCCTCACTATACATGTGTGGTTCTTCCTCACAAAGAACACAATAGAGAAGCAAAATGGGGTGGGGGGATGTTGGGGGTTTCTGTAGGTAAAATTGCATCAGCCCAGTTCTTCTGTCATTAAATTCAGTGGCATCCCTTTGAATATAAACAGCAGCAGCAGGTACAGGCCCCGGCTTACTTAGATTGTGTTAATTATAATCAGTGTTTTACTTTTTACGTCTTTGATTGTTAAGTTGGCAAAGTGCTGTGGAGATCCCTTTGGGGATGCGAGGCTCCATAGGAACGCAAGCTATTATTATTAAATAAAAATCACCTGGAGTTTAAATTATACAATAGCCACCTGATTACACTTAGCACTCCAGCTGTAATAAAAAAATAATTGCATGCAATATAAATTAAAGATGTGTTTACCCAAGTTCAGCAAAGTTCAGGTGCTCTGAAATAATCACAGAGGTGTCGGGAGAGAGTTGTGATACCTTCATCAGTCAGGCTGTCTCGGTAGAAAGGGAGTTTAGAGCGGAGGCGCCTGAGAGGAGCAGAGGCCAACCGCCAGGTGTACGTTAGCAGAACCAAGTCAAACAAAGTCCGCACATAGAATAACAGAGTCACAAATTGTAGAGTCGGAAAGGATGCTGGGGGGTCATCTAGTCCAACCCCGCTGCAATGCAGAAATCTCAACTAAAGCAGTAATTGCAAATCGGGGCAAAGGCAACAGCATATCGGGGGTTAAATGATGGCACACAGGGTTCCAATGGAGCAAGGATTGGTGGAATGGTAGGGCTCAGGGTAGAGCATTTTATATAGATAAGAGCATAGTGGCTAAAAGACTGAGCTGTGAATCAGGAAGCCCCTGGTTCAAATACAGTGGTACCTCGGTTTATGAACGCAATTGGTTCCGGAAGTCTGTTCATAAACTGAAGCGTTCATAAACTGAAGCGAACTTTCCCATTGAAAGTAACGGAAAGTGGATTAATCTGTTCCAGACGGGTCCGCGGAGTACTCAACCAGAAGTGTACTTAACCCGAAGCATGGGTGTAATTGGTTCCAGAAGTCTGTTCATAAACTGAAGCAAACTTTCCCATTGAAAGTAATGGAAAGTGAATTAATCTGTTCCAGATGGGTCTGCGGCGTTCATAAACCGAAAATTCATAAACCGAGGTGTTCATAAACTGAGGTTCCACTGTACTGCCTCTGCCATGAACTCATTGGGCAAAGCATTCAGTTTCGGTACCTCCATATGCAATATGCAATATGGAGGTGGCTAATACTGGCTTACGTTACTGCAAAGGTGGAGAGCCTTCCCTCCAAATACTTAAAAGTAAGATACTGTCCTACCTTGGGTTGCGAACGTGACCCATGCGGGAGGTGCATTCGCGACCCGCAGCGCCGCTCTGCGCATGCGTGAGACGCGATTCGGCACTTCTACGCATGCGCATTACGTCATTTTGCATTTCTGTGCATGCACGAGCGCTGAAATATGGAAATAACCTGTTCTGGTATTTTCAGGTTCGGCGTGGAGTGCAAGCCAAAAACGCATAACCCACAGCGTTTGCAACCCGAGGTATGACTGTACAGATGTTATTATTATAGACAATCTAGGCTAAGGAAAGTGGCGATTAAGAAGCAGAAATTTCTGAAATATCGACTGCCAAGGAGGGATGTTTGAGGAATTTGATATTAGTCCATTCCAATATGAGCAGGCCACAGCTGTACCTCCCAGAATAATTTGTGGATCGGTACATAGCTATTGGTTGGATTTCACACTTCTCCAAATACTGTGACAGTTATTCACTCAAAAAGCCCCAGGAGAGCTCTATTTGGAGAAAATGTATGTCTTAAAACATATATTTAACAGCATTTGTGTGCTTGTGTGTAATATATGGAGAGGGGGGAGGGAGAGGGGGGAGGGAGTTTAATGAGGAAACAAGATGAAACAGACTTATGGGTGAAAACATGGAAAAGAGACACAGACGATAACTAGTGATCCATCCAGTTCTACTGCCAAGTCTGCAAATTACAAACATTTATGCAAATGTACTTAATTTACACAATGTATTCCAGAAGCACAGTTCCTTGGACCCAGCCCCCGTGGTTATGACAATAGCTATTCTAGTAACCCCACACCCACCCAAATAGCTGCAATCTGATGCCATAGTAGCTGTGCTTAACTCTGGAGGCCATCAATGTACGGAACCGCCCTGCCTTTAAAATGTATGGGATTCTCTCCAGATACATTGACAGAAGCCCTCTGGGTGCCTATTAACCACAATGATATACAAATGCTAGGTGAGTTCTGGAAACCTGTCAGGTGTATGGACTACATGAGGCCAAATGCAAGGCAGGTATGGAAACTGTGCACAAATGCCCACATCCTCCGTATCTGTGTCTCTCTATCTGTATTCGGCACTTTTTTCCCTAGACAAAAAGGTCCCAGAATTCACCTCCCTCACAACACCCACCCCAGAAGATCTTATCAGGCCTCGGGGGGTGGGGTATCTCCTCACCAGCCAGAGGCTTGTTGATGCTGCTCAGCTGAGTTGTGGGGAGCCTTCCTTTCCATAGCTGAGCAACTTAACAAGCCCCCCACCCCCTTGCCTCTCCAGCTCATGTGAGCTGGAACAGCACTGGGACTTGCTCAGCTGAGGTGCGGCTTTGCCTGGGAGGCGGAAGAGCCTCAACAAAGCCCTGGCTCATGATGAGACCCTCTCCAGAGCCTGTAGAGCAGGCATCCCCAAACTGCGGCCCTCCAGATGTTTTGGCCTACAACTCCCATGATCCCTAGCTAACAGGACCAGTGGTCAGGGATGATGGGAATTGTAGTCCAAAACATCTGGAGGGCCGAAGTTTTGGGATGCCTGCTGTAGAGCAATGGTGGCCAAACTTTGGCCACCAGCTGTTTTGGGACTACAATTCCCATCATCCCTGACCACTGGTCCTGTTAGCTAGGGATGGTGGGAGTTGTAGTCCAAAAACAGCTGAAGGGCCAAGTTTGGCCACCACTGCAATAGAGGATGTCCCCTCCCGGCTCTGGGGAGGGTCTCCTCATGAGCCAGAGGCACAGCAAGCCTTTCCAGAGGCTGGTCAGGTCTCTCCTCCAGCTTTGGGGGCCCAGCTGAGAGGTGCCAGAACACCGTTCCAGCTGGGGGGGGGGGAAGCCTCTATATCTATATTAGAAATAGCAACGAGGTGCTTGGAAAAGACTAGCCCTAGAGTTAGCTGCACATCCTTTTAGAACGTGCCAGTGGAAGTGCACTGGGTAGTCTCTGTCAGTCAAGCTATAACATATCCTGACACCCCTTTTAGCAGAGAGCAGCTTGAAGGCTAAGTCAGGATGATGTCTTCAGCAGTGGGCGAGATCCAGAGGTGGGGGGTGGGGAGAGATGGAGGGAGCTGGCAAGGGGCTATGAGAGGAGCGGTATTAGTTCCATATTGTTGTTCCACTCGAAGGACACAGTGTGTCATAACAAATTACCATTAATTTGCACCAGCAGTACTGTTAGATTAAGACGGGCAAGCAATGATGACAAATAGAACTTGCGAGTTCGCATAACGAGAGGGCAAGGCTGCATCACCGGAGCCGCTTCTCTCAATTAGTGGACAAGGCTTTTAATGCCTCCGCGCCCAACCAAAGCAATTTTGATTACTCAGAGCTAAGCCTTTACTTAGAAGAATCCAGAAGCTGAAATGCATCGCCCTCTCTCCCCGCCCCGAACTCCGCAGCTACTTCCTCCCACCCCTTTTAAGCGTAATTTATTTACAGAGCACTGATATAGAGAGAATCTGTACGGTTGCAAAAGAGCAGGATACTGGGACTCCGCTGGGTCCCATGACCCACAAGGGGGCCATGACTTGCCCCACCAAAAGATGAATCATGCAAGCACCACTGCGACCATCTTTCAGGAAAAGATGAAAAACAAGAGACAGGAGGAGGGAGCACAGATCTTACAAACCTATTGGTAGGAACATAAAATGTACAAGGAGGAGCTAGAGGTAGATCTTGGGTCGAGAAGGGTTAAGGGTAGTAGAGCTTTATCCCAACCTGGGAAAATCCAGGCATTTTAAACTGCAGCTCCCATCATTCCCAATCAGCATGGCCAATGGTCAAGGATGGTGGGTTTCTGGCTTCTCAGAAGGACAAATTTGATATCTCATTCCAGCAGCACTGGAGGACAACCAAGGCCCCAGCATCATGGTTAGGCCTAAGCCACAGCCTGGACCCAGTGGATGAGATTCTTGAGTAGTGATGGAGGAATCGGTCCCTTTCTTGCATTATTTAAATATCCTGGCTCTGCATCATCAGGCTTATGAAACACATATTTTACTTTCTTACGAAGGTCCTCCCACAACTGCCCTACGGCCAGTTTTTAAATGTCAGCCTATTGGCCTTTTGAAATTTCCTGCTTTGTAATAACCCAAAGCTATTTGAACATACAGAACTATGGACTAATCGCTGCTCGGCCCATTTTGCCAAGTTTTCACAGGCGGCGGCAGAAGGGCGAGAGAATGCAATTTAGCTACAACTTCAAAGTCGTGTTCTTCGTTATCATTCGAGCTGAGGCTCCTTTGTGTTCTTCCATCCCAATTTGGCTTTTCAAGTGAATGGGAACTAGTTGCTTACATTTGTCTGTGCCATGTCATCTGGCAATGGAGTTCTGGATAATAAATTGGTCAGCGGCGGAATGTTTTTGTCGAAACGTGCATAAGCATTTCCAGTGGCGGCTGGTCTCAGGGTTGGCTCTACGGCAAGGCTGGGTGGCGCCGGCCACCAGGGCGCCGGGCCACCAGACAGCCGCGTTGGGAAACGGGGCGGGGGGCGGGGCACCAGAGGGATCTTCGCACCACGGTGCCAGGGCGCCAGATATGCTTAAGACGGCCCTGGCTGGTCTCCATTGTGATAGGTTGGGCAGAAGGCAGGGAGGCCAACAGGAGGCAGGGCCAGAGCCAACGATAGGTGAAGCCAGAGCCAATAGCAGGTGGAGCCACCACCACCCCTGATTGGATGTAAGGAAGAAGGCAGACTGAGCTTGGTGGAGCAGAAGCCTCTTTGCCCTTGCGGACTATTTCCCATTGTCTTTTCTCATGATCTCACAGGTCATGAATGATCCCCAAACCACGCTTCTCCAGAAACACAGTTTCCCACCTTTGTGTATGTTACTGTGATTTCAGTGGGAGTGTTAAATATTCCTTCTCCTCAAGCAGGACCTGAGCACAACAACACTCTCCCTGCTTTTGATTCAAAGCCAAATCACCTCCGACAGTGAAGAGAGAACATTGCTATTGTGGCTACTAGCCACTGACCCCTTGGCAGCCATCGCTGCCTCTTATCAAACCCTCCAAGTGGCCCTATTTTCCAGGGACAGTCCCAGATTTACAGAAGACGTCCCAGTTTCTGATTTAATCCTGGAATGTCTCACTTTTCTGTGGGACTTCCCTATTTTCATCAGAGAAATGTTGGAGGGTATGGAGTTATGCAACCCCCAACCCAAGGAGGTTAAATAACTATGGCGCCTTTAGAAGACATTTGAAGGCAGCCCTGTATAGGGAAGTTTTAAAATGTTTAAAGTTTTATTTTATATATATATATATATATATATATATATATATATATATATATATATATATATATATATATATGAAGGACCCAGGTGGCGCTGTGGTTAAACCACTGAGCCTAGGGCTTGCTGATCAGAAGGTCGGCGGTTCGAATCCCTGTGACGGGGTGAGCTCCCGTTGCTTGGTCCCAGCTCCTGCCAACCTAGCAGTTCGAAAGCACGTCAAAATGCAAGTAGATAAATAGGAACCGCTACAGCGGGAAGGTAAACGGTGTTTCCATGTGCTGCTCTGGTTTGCCAGAAGCGGCTTTGTCATGCTGGCCACATGACCTGGAAGCTATACGCCGGCTCCCTCGGCCAATAATGCGAGATGAGCGCGCAACCCCAGAGTCAGTCACGACTGGACCTAATGGTCAGGGGTCCCTTTACCTATATATATATATATATATATATATATATATATATATATATATATATATGTTGGAAGCTGCCCAGAGTGGCTGGGGCAACCCAGTCAGATGGGTGGGATCAATAATATATTATTATTATTATTATTATTATTATTATTATTATTATTATTATTGAATAGGACATCCTTATTTTCTATGGAGAAATGTTGGAGGACAGGTCTTATGGGAGCGAATTCCATATGATGTGTGAAGATTAACTTTCTTTTATCTGTCCCAAATCTTCCATGAATTCTTGTGTTATGAGAAACTGAGTAAAGCTTTTTTTCCCGTCCGCTTCCTCCGTGTCGTGTATAATTTTATAAACTTCTATCATGTTGCCACTTGCCTGCCTTTTCTCCAAAGTAAAAAGTCCCAAATTCCTCATAGGGGAGTCTCTTCAGCCCCTTGATCATCTCCGCTGGCCTTTTGAAGGAAGAATGAACACACATTTGGGTTGGAGAATTCTATCAGGTGTGTCAGCTGCTGACCAGGGAGGAAGTGGGCCGGGAATGTCACGTGCAACGTACGAGCTCCGTTTTGTTCACCTCTTGATAGGAAGAGCACGCACCCAAATTACCACCCTGGTTCAACTAAAAAGTTGGGCTCTTAGGTTGCTCTACTCTCAAAAGGAGGGTGCCACACGGCGGTCTCACCTGCACACCCCCACAGCTGGCATAAATGCCACAGATAGCAAGCTCTCCCACAACGCTAAGAAGGGCAGCGAGACGCCACCTAACAAATGCAACTTTAACAACAGTAAAACAACCTAATAGCTCAGCGTGCCAGGGGGTTAATGTGGCGGACCATTTAACGCTGAGCTAAATAGCCCTGGTTTGCTTCTCAATGCCAAGTGTCGAACTGAGGATTGCAATTGCAGGAGCGGTTCCTAATTCATTAGTTAAAGGGGGTCATTGCTCGTGGGGTGGGGGAGAAGGAGGGAAAGAGGGAAGAACCGGAGGGGGCGGAAATAGCAGGAAAAACTCGGAGAGACTCAAAGTCAGCACAAGGTTGGGCTCCTGCCGTTTGCCATATTTAGCCGCGCAGCCCCACAGGTGGGAAGGAGGCAGCGAAATTTGCACACACTGAGGCGGGTTCTACTGCAGCCCACATAAAGGAGCTGTGTGAGAAAAAGGGAGGATTTGGGGATCTTTTTGAAAATGTGCTGCATTCTCTTATCCCCCGTACTTATTTTAGCATAGTTTCAGGGGAAAGAGGGACATTTTGACCCCAGTTGGAAGAAATCCCACCCTAATTTGCAGGACTCAACCTTCTTTCCAGCTCGCCACTACGAAATATTTTGAAATACAAACACGAAAACATTAAATGTTTTAAAATGTGTACATAAGAACAGAGGAAGAGCTGTGTTGCATGAGGGCAATGGTCCATCACATTCAGCAGCCTGGCCAGTCAGGTGCCTGTGGGAAGCTTGCAAGTGGGACCTGGGTGCAAATCTCCACACTTGAGATTTCCAGCAAGGGGCACTCAAAGGCATTCTGCCTCCAACTGTGGAGGGAGAAGATAGCCGTGTTTCTCCTAAAATAAGACACGTCTTATATTTATTTTTCCTCCAAAAAAACACACCACAGCTTATTTTCGGGGATGTCTTATTTTTTCGAGCGGGAGCTGGCAACAGCATGCTGCGCCGACCCCTGACCCGTTGAGAGCCGGCAGCAGCGCACCGCGCGGGACCCGTTGAGAGCCGGGGAGCAGAAAATAAAAATGGCAAGGCTGCCCTTGTAACAAAGCACAATAATACCGTAATACTGCGGAGCTGCGGAGCTCAGCGGGGTTCCGGCCCTCCCAATTGCGTGCTGCTGGGGAGCAGAAGATCCAAGGATCCAAACGCGTTGGCGGAGCAGGAAGCAGCCGGAGGCGGCTGTGAGAGAAGCGGCGGCGGAGGAACCGGCAAGAGGCGGCTGCACGGGAGCCACTTCAGGGAGCACAGCGCAGCGTGAAGAGCCTGGTGAGAGGCAGCTGCGGCTGCAGGTGAAGCCCGGGATCTGCGTGGGCGACTGGGGACGAGCGCCCTGAGCGCTGCAGCGGTAGCGAAGAGGCGCCCGAAAAGCCTGACATGGCTTATTTTTGAGGACCGTCTTATTTTAGGAGAAACACGGTATTGTGGCTATCAGCCCAAACCAGAAGAAACACGCTGATGGAAAGATACCCATTAAAGCAAGGAAAAGTGAAGGGATAAGCAAGCAAGGTGGGGAAGAGGACAATCTTACACTGTATACACCTTTCTGGGTTTACTTCTGAATATAAATGTATAGGATTGTGCTGTTAGGCTGAACCCTATATGCTTGTTACTACTTACTGCTGATACATACCGGTATAAAAGGACCCCTGACCATTAGGTCCAGTCGTGACCGACTCTCGGGTTGCGCGCTCATCTCGCATTATTGGCCGAGGGAGCCGGCGTATAGCTTCCAGGTCATGTGGCCAGCATGACAAAGCCGCTTCTGGCAAACCAAAGCAGCACATGGAAACGCTGTTTACCTTCCCGCTGTAGCGGTTCCTATTTATCTACTTGCACTTTGACATGCTTTCAAACTGCTAGGTTGGCAGGAGCTGGGACCAAGCAACGGGAGCTCACCCCGTTACAGGGATTCGAACCACCGACCTTCTGATCGGCAAGCCCTAGGCTCAGTGGTTTAACCACAGCGCCACCTGGGTCCCTGTACATACCAGCATAGTGATCAGCAATATCTGTGTTGCAACACTAAGTTGTAAGTATGAGGAAGCCATGTTTTAGAATCAGCTGGATAGCTCACTTGGTTAGAGGATGGTGCTGATAATGCCAAGGTTGCAGGTTTGATCCTCAAATGGGACAGCAGCATATTCCTGCATTGCAGGGGGTTGGACTGGATGGCCCTCGGGGTCCCTTCCAGCTCTGTGGTTCTATTATGCCTGATTTTTTTATTTTTAATTGTTATTTATTCATCAACACTTAACCATGACTCTTATTTCTAACCTGGCTGTAAATGTCGACTATGCTCACCACTGGCTTGGCTGCACGTCCTCACAAAAACAATCAATACATATGTGCAGAGAGAGAGAGAGAGAGAGAGAGAGAGAAGAGAGAGAATCTCACTGTCTTCTGAGCACCTCCTTTCCAGTTGTCACAAAGGGCAGCAAGAAAGTGAGGGGGGGAGGGGGGAAAATAATAGACCCCAAATGGGTTACAGCAGAATACAACATTTCAATTAGACCTCGGCAAAGGGGAAGGCTTTCTTCCTGAACATTAACCCCCCCTCCTAAACAAGCGATTTCTCTAATTCCTGCCATCATTCAGACTGGCCTTGAATTACCTCCTGATAGGCCTCCCATGCGCTTGCAGATGAGAGAGTGTAATGGGGATCTGTTAATTAACTAGAAGCAAAGTTGCACGGTGGGGATCAAACACTGGATGCGTCCTAAAACTCCCACAGAGAAGATGAAATGCAGCGCAAACTTTAAAGACTTCCCGTCATTAGCCAAGACCTTGGCTGCTCCTGGCCCAGACCCCTCCTGTTCCAGAGAACAATGAGGACAATGATGGCAGAAATGAAATGGTGCAGCAAGGAACAAAGGAATTAGCTATTTACCCACAGAGAATGAAAGGAAAGCTGGGGACAAAGATTGGCGGGGAGGGAGGGAAAAGACGCTTGCTTTTCCCGACGACGGTTCCTCTCTACTTTTAATTAATTTATGGCTGCCAGGGACCTGCACACAGAGCATGCCCAAAAGCATTGTGTGCTTGGAGCGCAGCCTTAAGACCATCGTGTAACATCTACTGTTTACTCTTCGGTGGAATAACAAAGTGGCCGGGAGGAGGTGGAGGAAGGAGGTCAGGAGCTGAGAAGGGGAGATGTTTTGCTTTCGGAAGAAATGGAAGGAGGGGACCCAAAGGTCACAGTGACCCCCTACTCTGCCTCCTAGGGGCCAATTTCCCTATGAAAAAGTGTACGGCTTCTCCAATGATTTTTTTGGACGCAAACAGCGGTGTTAGGCAAAACGCAACTGTGGACCACCACTGACTCGTGACATTACTTAGCTGCTGTTTGCACTAAGTATTTCGCATAGTACCTGGCTCAGTACTGTCTACACCAGCGTTTCTCAACCGGTGTTCCGCGGCACACTACTGTGCCGCGAGACGCTGGCTGGTGTGCCGCGACGAGAAGGGCGATTTGCATTGTCACATCGCTGACCCGCCGGAAAGGAAGCCGGCCGGGTCACGACGCGAGGCGAGCGCCCGCGTCGTGACCCGGCCGGCTTCCTTTCTGGTGGGTCAGTGCTGTATATTGGCGGCCGCCAGGCACGTGACAATGCAAATTGCCCTTCTCGTCGCTGCACGTCGCCGCAAAATTTAGAGTCGGCATCCAGCCGGAGGCCAGAGAGGGCGCCGCCGCCGCTGCCTGGGGAGGAGGAGGCAGGCGGGGAAGGCTGCGCAGGGCTTCCCTTCGCTGGGCCAGAGCGGCGGCAGCTGCCTGGGGCGGCTGGGAGGGAGGCGGCGGCAGCTGCACGCCCGTGTCTGCCCGCCTGGGGTCTGTGCGTGCCGTCTAACGTGTCCCCGCTCGCTCCGCAGGCTCTGCGCCTGGTGGGTCCGCCTGGCTACCGCGCAGCAGTTCTTCAGTGGCATGCTTTACGTCTCCCCTCCAAACTAAACTAAATATAGGGCGGCACAGAGTTGGTGTGCCGCGGGATTTTTTTTCATAGAACAAGTGTGCCATGGCCCCAAAAAGGTTGAGAAACACTGGTCTACACTGACGGGCAGCAGCTCTCTGGAATATCAGACTGGGGACATACCCTGCCCGACCTGGAGATATCAGGGATTGAACCTGGGACCTTCTGCATGCAAATCAGAGGCTCTTCCATTGAGCTACAGTCCTTCCTCCGACCAAACTTGGGGACCTGAGCAAAATGTGGAGATAACCAAGCAGCTCTGCAGTTGTTCTATGGCACACACCAGGTTTCACTCAGGAAGAAACTAGGACCCAATTTTGGTTGTCCGTGATAAAGCGAATTAGCTCCGAGAACATGAAATTCTTCAGGTCACATGTGCTCCCCTACCATTTATATGACTGGCATTCATATGACTTGGAGATAATGCATGTGCCCCCGCCCCCCAAAAAAAATTCTCTCAAATTTATTTTTCATGTGGGGCAAGTTGCACAAGTGAGCCCTACCCATGGAGGCAACTATGACTGCATTGGCCCCAGATCAGTGAGAACTCTTATGGTACCCATTATTATTATTTGAATTTATATACCGCCCTATATCCGGGGGTCTCAGGGAGGTTCACAGAATAAAATCAAGATATAAAACCACAAAATACATAATAAAAACAAAAACAACAACCCAATAGTCCCTGTTGTAGTCCAATAACATCTGGAAGTCACCACACTGACTGCCCCCATAACCCTAGAACATCTACATTAGTCTATTAGGCATGGTGGCTCTTGAAGCCCAGAAGCCGTATGGGAAACCTTTCCAAGCCTTGGGGCTGCAGATGTTGTAGGACGACAATTCTCATTGGGCATGCTGACTGAGGATAATGGTGTTTGTAGTCCTGGAATGCCTGGAGGCCAAAGGCTGGGGGAAGCTGCAATGGGGTCTCCTACATGTACATTGGCAAGGGTGTCTCCAGATGCACAACACTGGTTGGGCCATTTGGGCTAGCACCAATCTGGTGTCCCCAGAAGGATGTCCAGCTTCATCCAGAAAATGAAGAAGTATCTTTGCTGTGGGGGTCCTGATGTGGAGAAGAGCATTTGTCCACTTCTTATTCTTATTTTAAATACGTAGAGAAGCAGGCTCCAACAGTAGAGACAGGGCATCACCCAGAACTACATAGCCAAGTGGGGATTTGGACCCCGGTCTCCCAGGCCTGGCACTCTAACCACTACACTGCACTGTCCCTCAATTATCTTTCATCGATGCTCCAGTGGCTGAGCTCGAAGCTTCAGTCTCATCACAGCCTGTTGCTGAACTGTGCCCAGCTCCAAGAAAGGAGCAACATTTTAACAGTGCTATGATATTCATGAAGCTTTGGGTCAATGCCAACGAGGCATAAATTAGGCTGATTTAGATTCCGCCCTCTTCCTGCCATTGCCAGCTGCTGCCCCCTGCTGCCTCCCTGAATGAAGCTCCAGTTGACAATGGTGGCACGAAGGAGAAAAGAGCAATGGCCGGCAACAGTTGAGCGCCAAGGCTCCCTAGGGAGTCGGCAAGGGGGTGTTCATGGCCCCAGAGCTGGCACAACCGAGGGGGTGACTGACACCAGCATATGGTGCAACTCAAAACAATGCCCATATCTGCCCCAAAGTGCAGCCAAGGACTCCTTCTCTACATTTCCAGCAAAAGCTGCAATAATGCGGGTCAAATTGCTGTGACCATCAATGGGCCATTTATTTGCTTCCTAGCTAGGGATGGAGGCAAAGTATGGTTTTGTTTGCATTTCAATGAGAACCCGCCTCATTCACGCTTCTCGAACCATATGCCGATCAAAAGACAGCTATCCTTTGAAAGGCACACGTTTCTGAATTTTTCAATATAAATTTCAGTGTATATTTTTGGGGGGAGGAATGCCTATATTGTGGACTAAGTGTGACTGAAATGCATAGATTAGTGAAAAAAGCATACAAGAATGCTTTATATTAGGGAAAACAGATTGCAAAATCTGTATGTTAGTCTAAACTACACAGAAAAAAATATGTTTTATTAGAAGAAACTCACACAAAACTTTCAGGAGGTTTTTTTAAAAAAAATCAACAAAATTCTGCAGAAATGCTGATAACTGTATTTAAGATCGAAAAAATGAGAAACTGCAAGAAACCAAATTCACAGACCCATCTACCCTTATTCCTAGTAGATCATTCTCATTGTACCAATTTGCCCCAAGTAACCCACACTGCTTCCATGTCAATTTGAAGCAGCAAACCCTCTTCCTCTACTACTCTCAAACTTCCAGGCTGCAGCCCAGCTAAAGGTTGTGGGAGTTTTCTTAGGGACCTAGGCAAGAATGCTTGACCCTAATTTTGGAAGCAAACTGCATTGATTTCTGCAGAAAACCTTTTTTCACGCACAAACGACCATCGATTATTGGATAGGGCTACCAATGCCAGAAGACGTACATGGGCATGGGGATGTCTTGGCAGGAATGGGAGGGGATGCTATTAAAACAGAGAGGTCTCGTGCAAATACACCATAAAGGTAAAGGGACCCCTGACCATTAGGTCCAGTCGTGACCGACTCTGGGGTTGCGGCACTCATCTCGCGTTATTGGCCGAGGGAGCCGGCGTACAGCTTCCAGGTCATGTGGCCAGCATGACAAAGCCGCTTCTGGTGAACCGGAGCAGTGGACGGAAACACCGTTTATCTTCCCGCTGGAGCGGTCCCTATTTATCTACTTGCACTTTGACATGCTTTTGAACTGCTAGGTGGGCAGGAGCTGGGACCGAGCAACGGGAGCTCACCCCGTCGTGGGGATTCGAACCGCCAACCTTCTGATCGGCAAGCCCTAGGCTCTGTGGTTTAACCCACAGCACCACCTGCATCCCTGCAAATACATCATATGATCAGATAATATTTTTTCGGATGAGCACTTTTGCAATCTAGTCATGCCCCTCAGCCACAATTTTTAAAGCATGAAACTGGCTGCAGTAATTTAAATCACCTGAGAAAGATACTTTCAAAGACTAATCTGCCAGTTCTCACATGCAAGCAAAATGGAGGGCGGAAAGGATGATTGGTTAGCACAAGATAGTATAGCCTTCTTCAGGCATTCTGTGTTAGGGTTAAGTAAGGTAAAGGTAAAGGACCACTGGACAGTTAAGTCCAGTCAAAGGCAACTATGGGGTTGCGGCGCTCATCTAGCTTTCAGGCCGAGGGAGCCGGTGTTTGTCCACAGGCAGCTTTCCGGGTCATGTGGCCAGCATGACTAAACCGCTTCTGGCGCAACAGGACACTGCGATGGAAACCAGAGTGCATGGAAATTCTGTTTACCTTCCCACCACAGCAGTGCCTATTTATCTACTTGCACTGGCGTGCTTTCGAACTGCTAGCTTGGCAGGAGCTGGGACATAGCAACGGGAGCTCACCCCGTCACGGGGATTCGAACCGCTGACCTTCCGATCAGCAAGCCCAAGAGGCTCAGTGGTTTAGACTACAGCACCACCCACATCCTTTTGGGTTAAGTAAACACATGAGCTGGCAGGCATATGCTGTCTCTGTCCCTTTTCCACTATTTTGGTCACTCTCCGTGGAAAACCAGGGTTCCAAAATGTGCAGTGATTTCAGTTCATGCAGCCAGTTTAAACGAAATACAGAAATGTCTGAAGAGGTCTACTTCTGCAACTATTTGCCCATTCCCGAACGTGTGTGTGCCTCCTGACGGCCAGGATTTTGCAGGAGAGATTCAAGCATATATTGGGAAATGGAGGTATCGTAGAACTGTAGTGTCAGGAGGGACCCCAAGCGTAATCAAGTCCAGCCCCCTGCAATGCAATGGTCGCCGCTAAAGAAACCCTGGCAGGTGGCATTGCAATCTCTGCTTAAATACCTCCGGTGAAGGGCAGTCAACCACCCTTTGTAGTTTATGCAATTAAAATGGGTCAAAGCACTCTGCTACCCAAGCAGAACAAATCCACTTTCGGGAATCATAGAATAGAATGGTAGAGTTGGAAGGGGCCCCAAGGGTCATCTAGTCCAGGCCCCCGCAACACAGGAATATACTGACTTTTCCCAGTTATGAAAGTAATGGGGAAATGCACTGAAAAGTGTGGCATGAATGAATTATTAGCAGGAAGAGGTAAAAAATGCCCTACAAGCAAATCAGGATGAATACAGGACAGATTCATCTCGTTGACGAATAACCTCCCAGCAAACAAAACAGAACAAATATGCAATAAAGCAGGCACCCCCAAACTTCGGCCCTCCAGATGATTTGGACTACAATTCCCATCTTCCCCGATCACTGGTCCTGTTAGCTAGGGATCAAGGGAGTTGTAGGCCAAAACATCCGGAGGGCCACAGTTTGGGGATGCCTGCAATAAAGGCTAGGTACTTTCTAACTTCTATATATTTTGTGGAAGCAAATCAAGACAGCTGCTTGATGAACAGGTGGTCTGGAGGAGCCCGGAGAGTGCAAGGAACAGCTGGCCTCATTTTATAAAGCCCTTCCTGAACTTGGCAAAAGAAATCACCAACGAAAGGCAAGGTCTGAAAATACCTTGGCATCGCTTCTGTATCACTTTGTGTCCAATGGCAAGTGTCAAGGCTCCATAGGCCTATGGCTTCCACTTCACCAATAACAGACCTTATATAATAATCCTGCTTCACAGCATCTTTGGATGGCTGTGATTCAAAACAAACCATCATGCTCGATGGTTTGTAAGTGTAATTCCTAGTGACATGACATGGAGAATCAGCCACTGAAGGGTATTTTTTAATTAATTAATTGGTCGCTTTATTTTGCTCAGAGCAACCCAAAGGGATTTATAACCAGCCAAACAAAGAAACAGACAGCCCCACAGCCCATAAGATACCTTGAAATCAAGAGGAGAAAGAAATACATTTAAAGCATCCCACATCACTTCGAGAAGGCCACAGATAGCTAAAGGCCAAAGGCTTGGTTATAGAGGAAAGTTTTTGCCTGGTGCCTAAATATATGCAATGGAAGAGCCAGGAGAGTTTCCTTGGAGAGAGCATTCCACAAATGGGGAGCCATTGCAGAAAAGTCCTGTTCTCTTGTTACCACCCTAGACCTCTTGGGGCAGAGGCACATGAAGAAAAGTCCCAGGCGACAATTGCAGGGTCTGGGTCGGTTCATATGGGGAGAGGCGGTCCTTGAGGTATTGCAGTCCTTAGCCATTTAAGGCTTTATAGGTCAAAACCTGCACTTTGAACTGAGGCTGGCAACTAATCGGCCAGGATATCAGGTCAGAACTGTGCGCAAACTTCACCCTCAATCCAAACAAGCACATTTTAATGTGTGGCACGTATAAAATTATTAACCCCACTCCATGTTGTAGTTTTGGAAAAAACAAAAGCCTTTCATTTTGCAGGTAATTGTAGCCTTAGGCAAATGTAACTTACAATCACTGGTGAAGAAGATTCGCTTTGGTGAATTAAAAATCATAAGAGTTATTTCACTAGAAAAGGGGAAGATATAAAGAAGCTCAAATGATTAATAAGGGTGCATTTTGCCTTTCTCTCTTTTTTTAAAAAAAGAAAAAATTAATTCAATGACATGAAAGCCCAAATCCTTGTATGTTATAGACTTCTGTGATCCTGCTTTTGTTCCAGAAATTTTGATGGTGGGGTGGAGAGAGAGAACAGAGAGTGGAAGTAAAACTAGTTCATTTGTCTGTGTAAAAAGCAGGATGGGGGGGGGGGAGTGCAAGACAGAAAAAGTTGACCATAACTGAAGGGCCTTGGCTCCAGCTGAGTGGCTGTTATTATGACAGCAAAGGTGCACCACACGATCAAATCATTGCACTAAACCTTGTTACAAGGCCTTTTACAGCTCCAATATCTGGGTTACATGGAAACCCGCCGTAGAGCCTCCCTCTACGAAGAAGTAAATGTCATTCCAACTGGCATCCTCTCTTCTAGCGAGTAATTTCTCTCCGCTGATAAATCGATACTGGGGGTGGGGGTGGAGGGGGAGAGACAAATGAGGGAAGCACAATGGCCACATTTTTATTCCTTTCAGAGCCCCTGTAGCAAACTATTATTATTTTTTAAACACACACATCCAGGTATAAATTGATGCATTTGAGCTTAAGAGACAGAGAGAGAGGGCGGGGGGACTTAAAGAGAGGAAGAAAGTCTGGAAGATGAAAAGAGAAGAGATTCTGCAAGTCTGTGCATCTTGTAGGCAAGGGGTGAGGTGGTCAATCCCTGATATTGATCTAAATTAATCTCCAAACCAAATGCAAAATAAAACTTGGATGGAGGTGGGAAACGTTCCAGGAAGCTGAAATTATATCAATTGCTTTTAAACAATGACACAATGGACATCATTCGTAGTTAGTCAGGCACATGTAAATGCTATGGCAATTTATCTCCCATTTTCCCCGCTTGATATAGTCACAATTAAGAACATACGGTGTCCCATAAGCAAGGCAGCCCTACCATTAGGCAGAGTGAGGCAGCCTAATGGTGTCATCAATGAGCAGCAAGCAGTTTTGCTTCCAGGGAAAGGTGCTTGTGGGCTTTGCTGCCTCAGGTGACAAAATAACTTGACCAACGTTGGCTACTACCGGTATCTTTCTTGACTTTGGTGAGGGGTGCTGCACCTCAGGCAGCAAAATGTCATGGACCACCCCTGCCTGTGACAACTTACCCAAGGAGAGCCCTGTTGGTTCAGGCTAATAACACCATTTCTGGCATGACTGTGCTGGCTACCAATGAAGTTTCTAAGCTCAGTACAAAGTACTAGTTTTGGAATTGAACAATATTATTAGAACTGTTGGGAAAGATCTGGACTATGTTGGATTAAAAGAACTGGAAAGAACTTGGAACTTTGATTAGAATGGCAGCAATAATCGATATTCAGAACCCTCAGAATTTGAAGCATGGGGAAGCAAAATTTTTATAATTTGGCATAATATTTAGTTTAATAGATATATATTTGTATAATTTGGAATAATTGGTTTGATATGATTGATTTGTTAAGTGAAAATCTAATAAAAATTGATTTAAAAACAAAACAAAAAACAAAGTACTAGTTTTGACCTAGAAAGCCTCATGTGTCTCAGGACCCCAGTTCTTCAAAGACCTCCTCTCCCCACATGAACCAACCCAGACCCTGCGATCAGCATCCCTGACCCACCGAATCCTATTTGATCTAGCCAGCTTCCTGATTGCAGTTTTGTTTATTGAAAAGGAGTGGGCCAAAACCCATATGGCTGATTGCCAATATGAACGTGGGGAGGAAAGAAGGAGGTGGAAAAGTTGGATGCTAAGTTTGAAGTACTAAGTTAAAAGTACCAAGCTAAAGTACAAATACTGTATATTTCACTGTACATTTTACTTCTTTTGTAGTAAGCGGACAAGACCAATAGCAGGTCCAATGGTCAAGAAGGTGGTTTCTGCACATGCTGTATAGGGAAGTGAAGGACAGATGGGGCTTGCCAACTTGGGAATCTAGGAGAAGGAAAACTCTGATCCTAAACCTCTGCTGCCCGTCTTTTGGACGGAAAAAAAGACTAAGGAGTAAAGCAGGCTTCCTCAACCTCGGCCCTCCAGATGTTTTGAGACTACAATTCCCATCATCCCTGACCACTGGTCCTGCTAGCTAGGGATCATGGGAGTTGTAGACCAGAAACATCTGGAAGGCCGAGGTTGAGGACACCTGGAGTAAACCCTACACAATCTGGACTGGAGTCCCTAAGACGATTGAATGGTGCCTTGTATACCTCCTTCTGCAGCCCTACTGGTGCCAAATGTCTTCCTCTGCTTTCCTCTGGACCACATTCCTTTGGATCAGTGAAGCTGATGGGGAGGGGGGTGGTCTTGTTGCCTGGGCAGCCCAGGACTTCCATACATACTGCCCAGGCTTGTGCCCCAGGGAGGTCACTTTGGGGCTGCTAACACAGCAGTTTGACTTGTTCACATAGGAGACAGTGATGGCCGCCAGCCTAGATGGTTTTAAAAGAGGACCAGATTAATTCATGGCAGAGAGGGCTGCCAATGGCAACTAGCCCGAATGGCTAAGCTCTGACTCCACTGTCCAAGGTAGCAATGCTTCTGAATACCAGCTTGCGGCAGCCGCAGGAAGCGAGCTTCTGGCCCTGGGGGAGATGAGGAGGGTCTGAAAGCAGGTCAGAAATCTATGCACTGGTGTGGAGGACGTCCAGTCTGATGGCTCCTCCACATCATTGGCAACATGAAACCCCCGGGTATAGGGCGGTATATAAATTCAACAAAGAATAAAAATAACAACATGGAGATCAGCTGGGGGGTCCAGCTCCCTTCACTCCACATCTGAGAGAGCCAGTGTTCAAGGTCTGGGCAGGACTAAACTCTAACCTGGGCCTGGGTCTCTTCCAACTTTTTAATTCTATGATCTCAGAGATCAACAGGAGAAGTCGTAGATGCGTACCTGAACAAACAGTATTCCTCCGTGTGAAATTAACATATCAATAAATGCATATACATACATACATACCATTAGACCTCAAAACTGAAGTGGTAGGTTACCTTTTAGCCCAACTTTCATTTAATGCTCTGCTCGCAATATTGGAGACTAAAGGGAAGAAGAAATTGGGGGGGGGGAACCTTCTCTCTAATTTCTCTCTGCATCTTTCCTCCCCAGCTCCTCTTTCATGAGCTGACCAAGGAGATGAAATCTGGGTACTTTAATTACCATTCCCAGCCAACTGCCTGGCCTTTGATATGGAAATACCACTTCAACTCTGGCTCTGCCGCTGCTGCCTTTGCCTGTCCCCTTCCTCCTTCCAGCCTTCCCAGATGAATTTTAAGCAGCCTTGGAAAAACACACACACACACACACACACACACACACCACCTGATAGCAAGAACTAGTGAGAACATGTACGAAAAGGGTGACTTCCTGACCAGTGTGATGGGGGCCGTCATCTCTGGGGAGGGAGGGACTGGGGACTTTGGGGGTGGCTGGCTTACATCTTCTGCATGCCCCGCACCCTGCTGTCAGCATTTCTTCTGTACCTCAATTCACATTAAAGGAGAGAAAAGGGAGGAAGAGGAGAGGGGGGGGAGAGAGAGAGAAGAGAGGCATTTGAAGAGCTGTCATGTACGGTTACCCTGTTATTGTCATCTGCCTGCTGCATGACTCGCAGCTCTGCTATAATTATTAATTGCACTTGTCAACTGTCATTAATTCCTCTTTAGCATCCCTGTCTTGGAGTAATTAGACAGAACAGCCTCACTGCACTCATTGTTTGGAGAGGCCCCTGAAAAGAACCCGGTGGGCTTTGATGGGAGAGACAACCATGGCTAATAGAACAGAGATACCTTGAATGTAATCCTGTCTAAGGGAAGTGGGGGGGGGGAAATGTGACTGCTAGGTAGTGGGTTTGGATTGGGACCATCCTTTGGGCATGCAATTGAGGAGTCAGCGTTTTCCTACTCAAAGCAGTAGTCCAAGGAACCTATGGAGGAGAGGGAGGTACCCTGTTTCTCATATTTTAAGACATACCCATAAAATAAGCCATAGCAGGATTTTTAAGCATTCAAGGAATATAAGCCATACCCCGAAAATAAGACATAGTGATAGGCGCAGCAGCAATGCCGGCCGCGGCAGGAGGAGGAGGAGGAAAAAAATAAGACATCCCTTGAAAATAAGCCATAGTGCGTTTTTTTTGAGGAAAAAATAAATGTAAGACTTGTCTTATAATATGAGAAACACGGTAACTCTGCAGTGAGGTCTACTTGCATCACCCTGAGCAGAGGATGAAGCAAGGGAAGCCTCTGGTGAGAGGATGGATGGTGCCACTCCATGCTGCAGGTGGGAGGAGTCTCATTTGAATGCACTCCTACATTGGCCTGCATAGCTCGGTTGCTTAGAGCATGGCGCTGATAACGCCAAGGTTGCAGGTTCGATCCCCATAGGAGACTTGGGAGCAAATTGAAAAATTAGCACAGTGGGGGGGGGTGGCCTGGGCTCCAACATTTCTTCCTGATGTGTTGGAATTTATTTTTTATGGGTTATTTATTCATTTCTATACAAAAAGTAGGGTAATTAAAACACTGCACCTGCAATCCAAAGTGGTCCAAGCCGCTCTTCTACCTTCAAAAAATTCATAGAAGACACTACTAACGGGGAAGGGAGAGGTGGCTTCTCAAAGATGCCCAACATTTGGTTACAGACCATGGCCGAGGCCCAGAGCTGTCCATTTAAGTGCCTTTAAGGAAGTTTTTTTTCCCCAAAATGTAGCGTAACAGCTCTACCCCACTGCAGAGTGCAGCTTCTGCCCAAGCCATGAAAGCCTTTGAAAGTCCAGACCTGCTCATCATCACCAACACCATCATTCTCTTCTTCCAACTCTCTGCAATGAAGGGTGCTTAAGTTTAAGTGAGGATTTATAGTTCTGCTATATTTTTAGTTTGGTACGGATGATTTTTGCCCAAGGCAGGTTAAAGAAGAGGATTTTTTTTCCCCCAAGGAAGAAAGCTTTCCTCAAAGGGATTAAAAAGCTAGTTAAATGACCATCACGGAGGTCATTATAGCAATAAGATATATTTTTTCCAAAAAAAAATTAAACTCTGGCAGTCTCTCACACTCTTGGATTACTTTGATATTTTACTTTTCTGACTTAAGAGAATAAGAACATTTGTGATTTTTCCAAGTAAGCAGCTATAGCTTAACTTAGTGGTTAACCCCCAGCCAATAAAGGGCTCCCCTCCCATCATATAGTAATATGGGCCAAAGTATATATATATATAAATATTTCTCAAAAACCCTTTTAGGTCATTATGCCAGGGAGTTATTAGGTTGGAAAAGAGCTTCTAGGCAAATGATGCAATTCACGAACCTTTTACACCAGAAATAATGGTTGGATTATTTCTGCCTCACAAGCAGTCTTGAGGTCTTGATTTCTTTTTTATTTTTGGAGTTCCTACACAAAAGGCAATGTTCCTTTGCTGTTGAGTAATAACACAGAGCAGTTTAAAAGGTGAAAGGAACCTCAACACTGAATAGGGAGATTGTAATTAAAGTTACAAACGTGGTAATGAGAGCAGGTTGTTTTGAATCAGGGAGAGAAGATCTTAATTTTCTCCTTAGGATTCTTTCTTCCCCTGACCGCCCCTCCCTTCTTTGCTCACATTGTTATTTTCTGCTGCCAAGGATGCCCGATTCTTCTAAGTCCCCTTTATGCTTAATTATGTGTAGGTAAGGATGCAGGTTCGATTTGGTTTGGGCCATGCTTTAACACAAACCTACCCGATTTGCCCTTCCTACAACAATTTGTGAAGAGTCGGACACGACTCAACAACAACAACAACAACAACAACAACAATTTGCAAACCAAAACCCAACTACCCTTCAAAATCCATGCTTCTTTCATCATTCTGGTCTCAAGAAATATCTGAAATAATTAAATCACTTCTTTAGGCCTTCCCATAACTGCCATTGCTAAATATGTGGGCTGATCACATGAAAAGCTTGTCATTCTAAAGTCATGGATGTTGGCTGCAGCTAGGACTTCAATAGCCCAGCAATGGAAAACCTTGAAAAATGTACATTTGTCTTCATGGTATAAGAACTTAGGGACTTTAGCTGTTGCAGAAAATAATACCGTAAGTGCATGTTTAAAGAGGGATGGAGGGTCAGAATGCCATCTGTTGGGAGTTTATTTCTTATGTTTTGGACTTAGGTGCTCAACATTCACCAACCATGGCAGTTCAGGATATATTGAAGCCTTGGTTTGTTACCATTTCTTTGTCTTATTTTTTTGCTTGCTTTTCTGTTACATTGTACGGTGCCCTGCAACTGCACCATTTGGGTGATTTTTTTGTTTGTTTCGGTACTTCCTTTTTCATTGTAGCATAATGATCATTACTATGTTACAATAGAAAAGAAGAACTAAAACAAAAATAAACATTTGCCCAAATTTTTCAAGATCGTTCTCTAGCCATATGGGGGAAGATTCATTGGCATTGTGTACAACTAGAGTGCAGGCTAGAAATAAAAGCATACCTAATATGCAGTTGGGACACGGGTGGTGCTGTGAGTTAAACCACAGAGCCTAGGGCTTGCCGATCAGAATGTTGGCGGTTCGAATCCCTGTGGCGGGGTGAGTTCCCGTTGCTTGGCCCCAGCTCCTGCCAACCTAGCAGTTCAAAAGCATGTCAAAGTGCAAGTAGATAAATAGGGACCGCTACAGCAGGAAGGTAAACGGCGTTTCCGTGTGATGCTCTGGTTCACCAGAAGCGGCTTTGCCATGCTGGCCACATGACCTGGAAGCTGTATGCCGGCTCCCTCTGCCAATAATGCGAGATGAGCACGCAACCCAGGAGTCGGTCACAACTGGACCTAATGGTCAGGGGTCTGATATATATATATATATATATAGTGTGTGTGTGTGTGTGTGTGTGTATTAAAAAATGTCTAGTAGCACCTTATAGACCAACTAAGTTTGTTCTGGTATAAGCTTTTGTGTGCATGCACACTTCTTCAGATATTAGTAGAAACTGCTTGCAAGAAGGTGTTGATTTGGCAGAATTGCAGACAAAGATGTGTTTATTAAGAGAAAAAGCAAAAATGTGGAGAGCTGGAAAAAATGAGAAACAGAGGGAAATTTTAATTGACAGACTCGGACAATTTCCTCAATCCAAGGTCTGGCTAGTGGGGACCGTGTTGGTGGGAGAAGTTGTGCAGCTTCGCTGGCCTTGCCACCCATATCTAGGGGAAAACTATGGACCCGGGCCCTGCTCCACTGCCCTGTGGTTCTGCAGAACCCCCTAACTGTGAATAGGACTTTGCTATCTTTGAGATCCTCTTGAGCAGAGTAGGTTGGTTGATTAGCGCATCTGGGCACTGCCTTACCAATCTCAGTCTGCAAATCTTAGCCAAGGAAGGAAAGGGGCACACAGAGAGGGAGAAAGCAGTGATTTTGCACACACACACACGGGGAATGAAACAATCACATACAGAGAAAGGGGTGATTACATACACATGCACACTCACAGAGCCTGCCAACTGCCACATGAAGGTCAGCAATAAAACTGGTGTCAGTGAAATTAACTCTTTATTCAAAGAAACCAAACAGTGCAGGCCTAGTGGTCACAGCAACTCTTCCCCGTAGGTCTTGCCGCAATGAGGCAGTTGTGAGGACTGAAGGTCCCCGCCTTCCCACCACTCTGTAAGGTTCCTTACCCAGCAGCCCAAGGCTCTGCTTTCTTGTTACTCATTGCCCTGTCCTTCTCATTTCTCACTGTGTTCTGGGAGACCAAGGTTGAGGGAAGCCAGTCACAAAAGGACGGGGAGACTGCCTGGCTTCTTCAGCAACCTGCCTCATTTCTGTCTCTCCCCCCTCCCTCTCCTGCCCCTGAATCTGTACTGCTTTCAGCCACAGCCTCTTCCAGCTCACTAAACCCTGTTGCCCCTTCAGCCTCCAACACCTCCTCCTCCTCCCAGTCTTCTCCCTCTGACCTCTCATCGTTGCCCCACCACCAACCCTGTGGCTCTGAACCTTTCCCCCCTGGGGTTTCCCCAGATGGCGTCTCCTACCAACTCCTCAGCATCCAGCCAGTGCTTTTTTCCTGGGGGGACTCAGGGGGACGCATACCCCCTAACCATTTTGTGAGTCTAAGTTCACATGGGAGGACAAAACTAGAATGAGTTGACTCTACCCTGGGACTGGCTCTGGCACCACCTACTGGTGGCCTCCCTGTCCTCCACCCTACTAGTTCCAAAGGGCACCAGCCATCACAGCTCTTAAAACACCTTGCCCTTTTCCTCCATCTTCTTCCCATGCCAGACGCAGTATGTCTTTTTGACGTGCCACGTCCATTACTCTTAGCCTCATTTGACTTCCACCTAATCACAACTGAGCTTCTTGGGTGCCTTTTTAACAGGGTCAACCGAGAAATTATGGGCAATTCGCATTTAAATAGATCTTCCCCAAATTTGCTGATCATTGGGTGGGTGTGTGTCTGTCTGTTTTTGTCCCAGAGATCACATAAAATATTACATTTGGGGGTGGGGTGGGGGGCTGTGGTACAAAGAAGAAAACAAAGGGAACGGTAACAATGTGGCCAAGCAGCTCGAATCTTCTAATTTATGTAGAATGGATTATTACTTCGACAACTTGACCCCGGGCAAAAGTTCCTCAGCTGAGAAGATTTACAATCTAATTATGCAGCAAGTTCTGCTGTGGCAGTTTGGGTCTTCTATTATATTACATTACATTAGCTAAAATAGCTGCTTCCTCACTCTCTTGGTGTTCCATGCACTCCGATCGTCTACTCTTTGGCTGCTCTTAGTTAAAATATACATATTTATGCTGATGCCTTCTTGCTCCCAACAGCAGCCGCGGGATTAAGCAGTCGATGCTTTACATGTTCTGCAATTTGGGAACTCGCTCTCAGCTGAGTGACTTTAAAGGACCATCAAAGTATTTTTCATAATTTTTCCAATGACCATTTTCGCTCCCCCTACCCCAACTTGCCCACAAATAACTCAATGAAAAAGCCTGGAGCTAAGATCTGTTTTGTTTTCCCATGATTCTTCCCTGCAAGCACATTTAGTTCACTATAGGGCATAGCAACACTGGGATTTATTTATTTATTTGCTCCTAAATATATTGCACAGTATGGGGCTTCCAGCATACAAAGACACCTGAATATTGTTTTAGACCACTCGGCCATCAAACCTGGCATTGGTTATTCTAGCTGGTGGTGGCTAGGGGTGAACAGATGTGACGACTTAGAATTGCAGAGTTGGAAAAGAACACAAGTGTCACCTACGTCCAACCTCCTGCAATGTAGGAATGTCAATTCCCCACATATTCACTCATCAATCCGTTCCATCCCATATCCACATTAACCCAACGTGCAGCAGAATTCATATTTAACTATGCATTCAAATGTATTTTGTCAAACTGAATTCTTCAAATATCCATCACTCAAAATAACCAATCAACGGTAAGCTAACTCTGTATACATACTTGATTGCATGCAGAAAATTCATTTCTACTCCACAGGTCTCTTGTGGAATGCTTACTCCTTACTCCAAGGGTATCCAATCATCTGGGAGTACATTTGGAAATCTAAGAAACTGTAGCAGGCCCCACAAAATGCCCAGATAGAATTACTAATAGCAATGTGAAGCACTGCCAGCAGCCCATAGCAGGCAAAACACCACACCAGTGTGGTTTAGTGGTTAAGAGCAGTAGACTCATAATCTGGGGAACTGGGTTCACGTCTCCGCTCCTCCACATACAGCTGCTGGGTGACCTTGGGCTAGTCACACTTCTTTGAAGTCTCCCAGCCCCACTCACCTCACAGAGTGTTTGTTGTGGGGGAGGAGGGGAAAGGAGAATGTTAGCCGCTTTGAGACTCCTTCGGGTAGTGATAAAGCGGGATATCAAATCCAAACTCTTCTTCTTCTACATGCCTACAAAAATACAATGGTACCTCGACTTACAAACGACTTGACAACCGAATTTTTCGACTTACGAATGAGGCAAATGGCCACACGCTTACAAATTTCTCAACATCCGAACGGAAACCGCGGCGGTTTTAGATAGGGTTTTATCGACTTACGAATTTTTAAATGGGGTTGCTTTGACTTGCAATTTTTTTCATTTCCAATGCATTCTTATGGGAAATCACGTTTCCAATGGCGCTTTTCAACTTACACATTTTTCGACCTTCGGAACGGATTAAATTTGTAAGTCAAGGCACCACTGTAATAAACTACAATGCAAGCAAGCTCCCCAGAAACAGGCAATCTACCCTAAATCAGTCAGTAGTACCCCCACACTTGATAGCATCATGTCCTGCCTCCCTTTTATCCTTGAATTCAGACGATCCCAGAGAAATGTTCAAAATGTCCAAAACCTCGCAGACACACCTGCGGATGCTGACTAACTCCTAAATGTGTTTATCAGCATTTATTTCTGTATGCCCAGATTTGGGAGCTTGTTGATGTCCATGAATGCTGACAATCCCAAGGATGTATGAAAATGTCCCTATTTTTCAGACATATACCAAGGAGTCAAATTTGGGTGAATTTTAACATTCACCAATACAATTCTGAATCTTCAGACAATTACAAAAAAATAAAATAAAATAAATCATCTGGGTTTGTTAGCTTTCACATTGTGAAGGTTGTTGCTCAACAAATTTCGGAAAACTTCCTTCTTCCCTCTCCCTTTCTTACGGTAAATGTCATCAATTTAGCAAATGATTTACCATCATTTATGGTGCCTACCCTTCCCAACACGGGAATTGTGCCAGCAGGGAGTGTGATCATCAGAGAGCCGAATGTAGTTCTGATACTCCGTTTCCTATAATGCCTTTGCTTTCTTCATGCACTAGGAAGCATCCTTCTCCAAGCATTTAAGAGATCAAGGGAAGAAATTATGATGTGATTTGGTGCTTTTAATAAGGATGCAATCTATGACATGCCTAGGATTGCATTGTAAATCTTGTCCTCAGCCACAGCTAACAGACATGTTCCATGTCACAGGTGTACTGTAAATGTTAAAGACAAACCTCACAATATGAAGCATTTCTAACATTTACCGCTGGCCTCCTAAAATAAATGTTAAGAATGACTGGTAAAAGTCAGCATTCGCCAGTTCATTTGCAAATAGATATTGGCTATGATCCATGGGGTCACGAAGAGTTGGACACGACTAAACGACTAAACAACAACAATTGGCTATTATCCCCACTCACCCATATAAAGCAAGGAGTTGGAAGTTCCAAGTTCTAAGGAACAACATTTGGTTTTTAGGCAGTCAAAATACCGAAAGAAAGAAGTGGTTCTTTCTCAACGGCTGGCGACCTCTGTCGCACCAAAGGCCTTAAAGTCAAACTCAAAGTGAGCCATTACTCTGTGACCCTTAATTATTCAGAAATAGTTTAGCAACTGGCAGAAATACTTTATCCTCCCTATAAAGTATGCATTTTGCTGTCTAGATATGTGACCCCTGCTGATGGGTGAAAAGTGATTTCTTGTTTGATAAACTCACTTAGAAGTGAAGGCTGATTAATTGCAGTTAGGAGTCAAAGGTGAATCAGAGAGCTGCTGGAAATAAAAAGAAACCTTTTATATAAGATGATATATTCAAATATATACTGATGTAAAATACCACTCTGTGATTGTCAATAAAATGGGGACACAGTGTCCTTCAGACCACAAGCTGAACGCTTTGGATTATATAATTTTAAAAATGGGAGTTTTCCTTCATGAGCTGTGCATAAAGCTTGGTCTGTAGTGCAGCAGAATGAAGTTGTAGAGTCCCGAGGTGGAGCGAACAAGACCACTTTAGATTGCATGTGGAGGTACACCATTTACAAAAGGTTCTCCCAACCAAAGCAAACCAACCCCATACTGGAAGAAAAATACCTTACAAAGAAAATGGTTCTAAGTGAGGCCTAAGTCTGTTCTGGTTCGGTGAGAGATTTCTACTTGCAGGGAGACCAGTCAGCATTCAGAAATTATTTTACCCACCATCCATCTGAAGTGGAACAATCCATTGGACCACCTCATCTTGTTCCATGCACATGCCAAGTGCAAGGTCTAACCCTCACTGGGTGGTAAACTATTTTTAGCCATCCCTTGTTTTTTTTCCTGTAAGACCAATTACAGTTGTTAACAGTCGTCAACAGGTTTACCACACCTATCAGTCAATCACCCATTCCTACCACCCTTATGAGTAATACCCCTCCCCACCCTCTCACTATATATAAGGGTCTGGTGACTTCTGTTTCAGTGTACCTGAAGAAGTGTGCGTGCACACGGAAGCGCATACCAATGACAAACATAGTTGGTCTCTAAGGTGCTACTGGAAGGATTTTTTTAATTTTGTTGATAAGCGCTGAAACATTGAACCTTCGAGGCTGGATTACTGCAACGCAGTCTGTGTGGGGCTTCCCTTGTGGTTGCTTTTGGAAACAGCAGTTAGTGTCAAATGCTTCAGCATGATTGATGTCAGGAGTGAGATCCCAGCACTGTATCACACCTCTGCTCATAGATCTGCCCTGGTTGCTGAGCCAATTTCAAATCTTACTAGTGGTACATAAAGCCCTTAACAGTATGGAACCAGTAAACTTCTCTCTCGCCTTGTTCCTTATATGTCTGCTTTACCACCTAGATCTGCAGAAATTGCACTCTTGCACAATACAATGTTCACTCCACATCTGTTAGGTGTTTAGCATTCAGTGTACCAACAGCAGACATATCTGTTTTGTTGTTTCAGACTCCTGGTAAAAACAATTCATTTTTTGGAAGCCTACCTGAGCATGTAAACAAGTTTGGCATACTTGTTTTTATTTTTTCCCTGAACTTATTTGCATATTGCTAATTGCTATAAGATTAAGATTAAGATTGCCGGAAGAAATATCAACAACCTCAGATATGCAGATGACACAACCTTGATGGCAGAAAGTGAGGAGGAATTAAAGAACCTTTTAATGAGGGTGAAAGAGGAGAGCGCAAAATATGGTCTGAAGCTCAACATCAAAAAAACCAAGATCATGGCCACTGGTCCCATCACCTCCTGGCAAATAGAAGGGGAAGAAATGGAGGCAGTGAGAGATTTTACTTTCTTGGGCTCCTTGATCACTGCAGATGGTGACAGCAGTCATGAAATTAAAAGACGCCTGCTTCTTGGGAGAAAAGCAATGACAAACCTAGACAGCATCTTAAAAAGCAGAGACATCACCTTGCCTACAAAGGTCTGTATAGTTAAAGCTATGGTTTTCCCAGTAGTGATGTATGGAAGTGAGAGCTGGACCATAAAGAAGGCTGATCGCCGAAGAATTGATGCTTTTGAATTATGGTGCTGGAGGAGGCTCTTGAGAGTCCCATGGACTGCAAGAAGATCAAAGCTATCCATTCTTAAGGAAATCAGCCCTGAGTGCTCACTGGAAGGACAGATCGTGAAGCTGAGGCTCCAATACTTTGGCCACCTCATGAGAAGAGAAGACTCCCTGGAAAAGACCCTGATGTTGGGAAAGATTGAGGGCACTAGGAGAAGGGGATGACAGAGGACGAGATGGTTGGACAGTGTTCTCGAAGCCACCAACATGAGTTTGACCAAACTGCGGGAGCCAGTGGAGGACAGGAGTGCCTGGCGTGCTCTGGTCCATGGGGTCACGAAGAGTCGGACACGACTAAACGACTAAACAACAACAACAATTGCTATAAACTGTTTCACATACACTGCTTAGAGGTTCTTTGCTTATATGGCTGATGAGTTCCTCAAATAAACAAAAAACAAACTCAGGACTGGGTTTCAAGAGTCCATCTCAGGTACAAAGTCCACCAAAAGGCCTTGGCAAAACCTCTCGGATAGGGTTGCCATACATCTGGAGTTTCCTGGACCCAACCAGTATTCAGGCCTCATAAACAGTATCCGGGCAGAAATCGCTGAAATGTCTGTGGAAATCCGGACGTATGGAAGCCCATTTTGGAAGTGTAGATTTTGGCAAATTTCATCAAAAATAGCTCGAAAACTTTTTTTCGTTTGAGATTTTTGAAATATGGCAACCCTATCTCAGTGAATGTATGTTGCAAGGGTGTTGTAGATATGTAACACCGCTGGGAACTCCTTAATGGAAGGAGAACAGGATCCAAAGGCAAGTTATCACCACCAGTCTTGTTCCATAATCTTTTACACCTGCTGCCCTTCAAATGTCATGTGTGACAGAAAACAAGAGGTTTGTTCCATACCATCAACCCGATAAAAGAGAGGATCGTGCCTCAAAGCGGAATGTTAAAAATGCATCATTATATCAGAGTGGCAAACACAAATCATGGTCATATAGGAATTATTCAAGCGGAATCACCTTTTCCAGTTTCTGCTTTTGCATTTTCATATCGGACACCTCTGCGATGCCTGCCCTTCACAATATGTGCAATGGGTTTCTTTGCGTTGTCCTACCCAATAGCACTGAGCTGTAGGCTTTCCTATTCTTCAGAGTCTTCAAAGCACGGCAATGGGAATGGAGTCATTAGCAGGAAAAGGGCTGAAAAAACAAAAAAACAACGTATCTGTGAGCATTTTGCATACATTTTGCCATCACAAATCTTAGCCAAATAATCATATCAGTTTAGTCAGTTACAGCGCCATTCTAACTATGTCTACTCAGAAGTAAGTCATTTAAGCAGGATAAAGATTGATGGTTTAATTGATACAACCTGCATAAACACTGGATCTGAAGGAAAGAGCCTTTGCTTCGGAGATGATGCATTTGCGCATCACAGCAATCATCAACTTACAGAGTCTCTTATGATTGGGTTTGTCTGTATTTGGCAGGCTGGGGTGGATGTTTCAGGTGAGCCGTGAAACGAATGAAGCGATTTTGCACCCATTTGTGGAGAGAGAGGAGTTAGGTTTGTATAAAAAGCTGCCAGTAGGGCCTCAGACCTCCAACTACCACCACACTTTCTTCCCAGAGTACCTCTTCAGATGATGCTAGTGCACAGTCTACCATCATTCCAAGTCTTCCTCTGGGAAGGAAACTTAGCAGCAGCCACAATTTCACCCCTGCTACTGTGCCACTAAAATGGCAGCCCCCTTCCCCAGTTTGCCACCTGAGAATGGGGCATAGCTGCCAAGTTATCCCTTTTTTACAGGGATTTTCCCTTATGCTGAATAGGCTTCCTCGCGGGAAAAGGGAAAACTTGGCAGCTATGGAATGGGGTGTGAGTGTCAGGGGATCCTGGGGATCCTGGCCAATCAGGATCCCTGATGATGTGCTGGAACTCTGGACTCATGGGGCCAGTGTTAGAAACTCAGACATACAAGCTAGGCACCAAATGTCTCCTTAAACCAAGGTTGCAGTCACCAAAATGGAATGTCTAGTTGCCATTTTGGGGCAAGCTGACTCTAAAGTCTTATCCCCACCACCACCAAATGATAGACTGGCTGTGATTGATTCTCAGTTAAACATCTGGTTAGTTCAGAAGACAACCTTGCGCTAGTTAAGAGCTTTGAGGACTGAAACAGGAAAAGTCACTTGATCCAGGCACAGTCAACATATATATTGGCCTATTTCGACCTCATTTTCTTAAGGGTGACATGGACCCATTCATAACATAAGAACATTCTTCACAACTGTGAGCACAGCAGTGGGGTGGGGTAAGTGGAGACAAGTGACAACAATTAACTATAATGTTCACCATTTAGGTTCCTGAAATTCATTCCAATTGTGCAGATAAAATATTAAGGGAGCTGGGTATGTTTAGCCTGGAGAAGAGAAGATTAAGGGGTGATATGATAGCCATGTTCAAATATATAAAAGGATGTCATATGGAAGAGGGTGAAAGGTTGTTTTCTGCTGCTCCAGAGAAGCGGACATGGAGCAATGGATTCAAGCTACAAGAAAGAAGATTCCACCTAAACATTAGGAAGAACTTCCTGACAGTAAGAGCTGTTCGACAGTGGAATTTGCTGCCAAGGAGTGTGGTGGAGTCTCCTTTTCTGGAGGTCTTTAAGCAGAGGCTTGACAGCCATGTGTCAAGAATGCTTTGATGGTGTTTCCTGCTTGGCAGGGGGTTGGACTGGAGGGCCCTTGTGGTTTCATCCAACTCTTCTATGATTCTAATTCTACAGGATGTGGCACTAATGTGTTGAAACAGTTAATATCCAATGGTTCCCAGGAATGCACCTCCAGATGGTGGAGACGTCAGGCGCCATCCTGGCACCCGGGCATCTTCACTTGGTTGCAAGTGGCTGATAGCCAGGTGCTAAATGCGCCTGGTACCTGGCTAATTTCAAACACTGCATGGGGCTTAAAGACCCCTTGCTCACCAACAAAGTATGGTATGCTTCTCGTCCATTTGCCAAGGAAAGACACAGATCTTTCTGAAGGCAGCCCTGTTTAGGGAAGCTTTTAATGTTTAAGAAATTATTGTATTTTAATATTTCTGTTGGAAGCCGCCTTATTATTATTATTATTATTATTATTATTATTATTATCATCATCTCGTGGGACCAGATTTTGTGTGTTGTTTCCCCCATTAGTCTACAATGTGTGTCTAAGTTAAATAAAAGTTTGTAGTTACAGGTAGGTAGCCGTGTTGGTCTGAGTCGAAGCAAAATACTGACTTCTGTTTCAAGTGTATCTGAAGAAGTGTGCATGCACACGAAAGCTCATACCAAAATAAAAACTTAGTTGGTCTTTAAGGTGCTACTGAAGGAATTTTTTTATAAAAGTTTGTAGTCGTCTAAATGGCAGCCATCCTCTGAATTGCCAAAAAAATGTGTAGCAGCAAGTTTTGCTGCTGTTCAGTGTAGAGGAGGGAGAGGGGAGATTGCAATCTATTTCCCAACCTGAGTCATTTATCCCCTATTAGATAAAAGTATAATAGACTATACCAAAAGGGTCACTGGCCTTCCATTTAATGATATTGCCAGCACCAATCTACATTTTTTTCTTTCTCCCGGCTGCATCCCACAACACAGAATAAATGGCTGATCTCTTCACAATAACAGCTGATTTCTATTTATTAAGCTAAAAAGGTCACCATTTTCTACGGCTAGGCCGCCCCGCACTATTGATAATTTTATGCATAAACAAATGGCAAATTTGTGCCACATAAATATGCATTAGCAATTACTTTTTCTCCGGGCAACGCTCACCGCATGCAAATGCATCCCCCTGGTAGGGCTGGGTAGCTTTTGTTTTAGCTCTTGAATGGCCAAACAAAAGAGCACAATAATAATAATACACTGATTTTTTTAAAAAAAATAAAATTAAATAAATGCCAATCAATAGGAAATGCTAATGCAAAGGTAAATGGCAAGAAACTTGCTTGAAAGGAAGAGAAGAAAGAAAAAGAGGAAAAGCAACAAACAAACGTAATGAAAGGATGGTGGGGGGGAATATTGCATATGGGCGGCTCTCAATTTTACACCTATTTCAACAATTAAAAAAAAGAAAGAAAGAAAGAAAAAGAAAATCCTGAAATGGCTAAATTGCTCTTGAAATGGTAACAGACAGACTGGCATTAAACCAGACACCAGATGGAGGAAGGAGAAAAATACATACAAGTTGAATAAACACCAAAGAGGACACAAGCGCACATAGGGAGGGTGAGGGAGAAAAGGGAAATGGTTGGGTATGTATATGCAGAGTTTTGAAGGTAATTTATGCAGTTCTGGAGTTGTCACAAATCCATTCCTGTTTCTGGGTGTTTCATTTTTTTAAAAGTGGAAAATATACCCAAGCATCAAGAAGTTGCTGTCCGAAAAGTAACCGACTTTGTTGCAATTAATTGAGATTATTATCTGCATGCACTTCTTGGTGTGGTTGGTTTTTTTTTTTTAATCAATGAGCGTTACACAAAAATAACATAAAAATGCAATGGGACAGTATCGTGAGAACAGATTGGAAACAGGAAATCAATAATAACAGGGTCCTATGCGATGGCACTGGGAAAAGCCAGGCAAAATGATGTATTCACAAGACACATCCTGTTGGGGCCTTAGCTCTTGACACCTTGTCATTATCTTTTAGGCAAACTAACCCAAGAGTGTTATGATGTTTCACTTGAAAGTGGAGGAGCTCCAACTTCATTAATCTGTATGATGGGTGGAAAACCTCAAGTCCGAGGGCCAAAAATGACCCCAGGGCCTCGGGACTCTCCCTTGCTCTATTTCCCTCCCTCACTAGATCCAGCAGGACTCCTCTTATTCTGGAACAGGACCTGTCCCAGATTTCTGGGAAAACTTATTGGAATCTGCCATGGGTCCCACCCAGTTCTAGAAAGTCTTAGACCATGTAGAGCCCAATTGCCAAGTCCTAATTTGGTACCCAAGTGCTGAGAGAGCACTGCAAATTCCAAAAGGACAGTCATTTATCTTCTTGCAGCTAAATGAACAATGCGTGCTGTGCCACTTAAACAACCATAGATAACATTGCATGACATACGAGCCAGTTTTTAGGGGCTAAGGCAGTTCCTCCCCCCATTTTTTTAGGGGACCAGGCCCCATCAATGCTCAGAGGGTGTTCTGCTCTGCCCCAGGCTCCTCACAACTATACACATGACATCAGGACAATGTGGGGGGGGGGCTCCATCAACAAGAGAAGATGGCATCTCTGTTGCATGATAAAAGCTTTTATAGATCACACCACCTAAAAACATCTCCCACTATGAAATTAGTTAACTGTTATTAACGTGTTCTTTCATTAAGGTATTAAGGGCTCTTAGCTCTCTCTCTCTGGATATCAGTGAAGCCTATAGTTTTGTGCCAGACTCCAGATGCAGTTTGGGAAGTTGTCCAGAAACCCACTCCCAAAATTCATAAGGCTGGGCTTCTCTCCCAGCTCTCACCAAATGCTACAATTAATGGAGGGTATCTGAAAAATAACATTGGCAAAGCGCACACAAGACACTGTTTTAATCCCATATCCCTATCTTTGAGTAGAAGAGATTGCTACTGAAGTCACATTATCTTCACCCCCTGCTCTAAATAGATCTGTCTTAAATAAATCTCCATATATTATGTCATTCTTCCATAAAGTCATAGGTGTAAGAACCAAGAATACTGAGTTCTCTCAACTCTCCTAGTCCAATATTCTCTCTATTGAAAAATATAGACACCCAGAGGAGACACAGATTCTGCTACCAAAACCTTTCAAAAGGAAACAATCTCCCTATTGGCTGTAGTTTTGTGGTGGGGAAGTATTAGAAGAAGAAAACTATGTGCCAAACTGATGCACAGCATTCACACAAATGTTAAATGCTGTTGAAAGATGCCCGTTTTTCAGAGCTTTGGGTACTTTTTGCAAAAATATTGCCTTCATTCACTCTCATCCTCAACTTGTTCTTTGTGATATCCCTGCAGTGCCTACAGAGCATTGAGATGATATCCCATTCACTGCGTGGTCCCTGACTGGTTATGTGGAGTCATGACTATTCACCGCTTGAACCCTGATTGGCTGATCCATGAAAAAGAAGGCTGTAGCAACAAGGTGGGGCACGGTGCCACACAGGGCCATCTTAAGCGTATAGGGCGCCCGGGCGCCGTGGTGCAAAGATCGCTCAGGCGCCCCCGCCCCATTTCCCACCACGGCTGTCTGGCAGGCGCAGCCACGCAGCGCCCCCCTGGCAGTTCGGCGCCCTGTGCCACACAGCCTTGCCTTAGAACCAGCCCTGGTGCCACAGTAGCAGCAGCAGCCAGCAAAGCAATGGGACAGGATGGAGTAGAAAGATAAAACCCACCCAATCATTTTTTTTATTATTATTTGCTTCTCAGCGGATAAAAATTCCTTACTGAGTGAAGTTTTGTCAGACTCCTTCCCCTCCCCAAGATTGCAACTGTTTTATATAAATATTTGACAACTGGGGCTCTCAGAGGACCTCTTAGGAGCCGTGGCTTTTCCAAACGCCAAAGCCATGTTAAAAGCTAGGTTATGGGACATAGAGTGACAGGAACTGACCTTAGCTGTGAGGAAAACATGTTTCCCTCTTTACTTTCATCTCTCCTGGGTGCAGGAATTTATTCCCAATTATTTACAATTCCTGTACAACCCGCAAGAAAGAAGGGCTTTCGCTCTGGCTAGGTTCAACGCTAACCCCTCTAACCTCCTTTGGGGTAGGTTTGCAGGGATGGCAGAAGAAGACAGGATCTGTCCAAGTGATGCCCACTTGACTGAAACTCTGGCTCACATGGTTCTTGAATGCAAAATGTACGATGAAATCCGCCAGCAATACTTGGACCAACTATGTATTCTAGATTGGAAACCGGAGATAGAGTTTATACCAGGCACCCCCAAACTGCGGCCCTCCAGATGTTTTGGCCTACGACTCCCATGATCCCTAGCTAACAGGACCAATGGTCAGGGATGATGGGAATTGTAGTTCAAAACATCTGGAGGGCCAAAGTTTGGGGATGCCTGGCTTATACGCTTCCTATTACAGGGGAGAGATCAGGAGTGTACCAGGACTGTAGCTGAGTTCCTCTATTTGATTTTTTGCCGCTGAAGTACATTACAGGATCCTGCCCCTGTGGGAGACCCTGTTGGAGACCCACTGAGGTGAAACACTCCCTTTGGCAAGTGTTTGTACTGATGGGTTGGTGACGGGATCGCACTGGACTCTTTTTGATTTGTTTTGGTTGGTTTGTTTGTTTTTTAAATGTTTGTAAATGATGCCAATAAAGGGTTGGAATGGATTATTTTTCAGGAACACTTTTTACTCCATTTGCTATTGTCTATCCAAAGATCAAAACTAGAGAATATTTGGCACAGACCCAGAGACCTAACGGGAATGGAATCCGAGACCACTAGGTTTTAAAATTCTATTCTGATTTTTTTCAATTCAAATTGAATAAAAGCAGAAGAAAACAAAAATAACTCAACACAGTTTGTAAGTCCTCAGAGCATAGGTGTATTGGCTGCTTCTCTACTAACTGTCCGGCAGAGCGATGGCACTTAACAAATACTAATTGCTAACCATGGAGTCTAAAGCAATATCCCACTGTGTGTATTTCTATTAAAGCTTATGAGGAGAAGGAGAAGGAGAAGAAGAAAGTCAAAAAAGCCAATGCAATTCTGGGCTGCATCAATAGGAGTATAGCATCTAGATCAGGCATCCCCAAACTGCAGCCCTCCAGATGTTTTGGCCTACAACTCTCATGATCCCCAGCTAACAGGACCAGTGGTAAGGGATGATGGGAATTGTAGTCCAAAACATCTGGAGGGCCAAAGTTTGGGGATGCCTGATCTAGATCAAGGGAAGTAATAGTACCACTGTATTCTGCTCTGGTCAGACCTCACCTGGAGTACTGTGTCCAGTTCTGGGCACCACAGTTCAAGAAGGATACCGACAAGCTGGAACGTGTCCAGAGGAGGGCAACCAAAATGGTCAAAGGCCTGGAAACAATGCCTTATGAGGAACGGCTTAGGGAGCTGGGCATGTTTAGCCTGGAGAAGAGAAGGTTAAGGGGTGATATGATAGCCATGTTCAAATATATTAAAGGGTGCCATATAGAGGAGGGAGAAAGAATGTTTTCTGCTGCTCCAGAGAAGCGGACACGGAACAATGGATTCAAACTACAAGAAAGAAGATTCCACCTAAACATTAGGAAGAACTTCCTGGCAGTAAGAGCTGTTCGGCAGTGGAATTTGCGGCCAAGGAGTGTGGTGGAGTCTCCTTCTTTGGAGGTCTTTAAGCAGAGGCTTGACAGCCATCTGTCAGGAATGCTTTGATGGGTTTACTGCTTGGCAGGGGGGTTGGACCAGATGGCCCTTGTGGTCTCTTCCAACTCTATGATTCTATGATTCCAAGAAGAAGAAGAAGAAGAAGAAGAAGAAGAAGAAGAAGAAGAAGAAGAAGAAGAAGAAGAAGAAGAAGAAGAAGAAGAGGAGTTTGGACGTGAAATCCCACCTTTCACTCCCCTTAAGGAGTCTCAAAGCGGCTAACAATCTCCTTTCCCTTCCTCCCCCACAACAAACACTCTGTGAGGTGAGTGCGGCCGAGAGACTTCAAAGAAGTGTGACTAGCCCAAGGTCACCCAGCAGCTGCATGTGGAGGAGCGGAGACATGAACCCGGTTCACCAGATTACGAGTCCATCGCTCTTAACCACTACCCTCCACCACTACTACTACACCACGCTAAGGATAGCAAAGCAATGAATATGGGCTGTAGCTCAGTGGTTAGTGCAGGCAGATGGTCCCAAGTTCAATCTCCCAAGGAAACATGGGGGTGTACCCTCTCCGAAAGCCTGGAGAGCTGCTGCCAGTCTGTGCAGACAACACTGTACTACATGGACCAATGGGTCCTGACTCAGCGCAAGGCAGCTTTCTGGGTTACTCAACTATAAAGAGGATAAAGCTGTTGTCCATTTTCTATGGCAGCATCTGAAGCATTCCAGAGGGTTAATACATCTCTTGGCACATTTAGCATGGTGTTTAGTTAAATATGTCTTTGATCCCCCCCCAAAAAAAAAGAAAAAGAAAAAAGAATGAATGTAAAGGTCTCCCAAAGTCAATCAGAATGAGGAAAAAGAAAGAAAAGGGCATGGACAGGTACGCTAAAGAGAAATAATGTCAAATTGTTTGATTGTCACATTTCGCACGCATGTTCCCACAGCCGATCTGACTTCATTTAGCAGGGTTAGGCTCCCTGTAACAGGAGGGCAATTATGACTGCGTGGTCCGCAACACAGGGACAGCACTTAAACCAAGAGAAAGGCAAATCCATTGACCAACGGATCATCTTGTTCACACCCAACTGAATGCAGTATCTAATTTTTCAATGTTATTTTACTTTCTACGACAATCATGATGATTTAATAAATGCATTGCTTTGGAATGAAGAGCAGGCAACAGGTGAAAGTGTTAGAGCAGGTTGACAAACAGATCTTCCCCTGCATGCAATTAGATCTTACCACAGCATGTCTTTTGTTATCTTGCCCATAGAAGCAGTCAAGGTTTTTGCCTTCAAGCTAAAGATCTGAAAAGGGAAAGGGGGGGGGGAGCGGCGGGAGGGATTTTATTTTTTTATTTTTTTATTTTTGACATTGACAACTTGTACGGAAGCAGTTTGGGGGCATAGCTGAATGTAAATCAGGAGTCAGGCTAGGAACACAATGATCAGCATTGTTAAAGAGTTTGTCTCTGAACCTCCAGCTTCGATGCCACACTGCATGTGTGGGTAAGAGTTCAAAAGAAGCCGTTCTTTAGAAGTTGCCGAACCACTCTGCATTTCATTGCAGAATGGATTTCAATGTGCAGGGTGTCCTAACCCCCCCCCACACACACACCTCCTTACTTCAAAACTACAAGCCGCCTTAAGAGTTAAAAAAAAGTATTTTTTTTTCCTTATTCCCCGATTCCAGCCTCTGGAGCTATTATCATTTGAAACAGTAATCCTATGGCAGACTGACAGAGCTGTCATTGATAGAGAGTCTAAATACAGTGTTTAGGTAGTCTTATATGCCACACATAAGGAGAGTGGAGGAAACCCCAGACAAGTAATTGATAATACAAACGCTGGCACGTTTGCATGATTGACTCCCAAGACAATCGCATTGTTCCCTGGATGGCTTCCGCAACAGGATAACGATGATGGCATGTTGCAAAAAGTTTCAACTCTCAGAACTGAAACAAACGGTACCCTTCCTCCCCCACCGTTTGTTAATAATCATCACCATATGCCAAAAACCCTCAACATAAGAAGAGACCTAATGGATCAGGCCAATGGCCCATCTAGTCCAGCATCCTGTTCTCACAGTGGCTGGCCAGAAACCTATGGTAGCGCTCTCCTCACTTGTTGTTCCCAGCAACTGGTATTCAGAGTCGTATTTCCTCCAACTTCCTTTCCCTGAGGAGATTGCCATTCTCTGCCTCTTGGCCCACCATCAGATATTCAGAAGTGTGTTGCTGCTAAATAAGGGAAATTCACGTGGCGCTCTAAATGGGGCGGTGGCTCAGTTGTAGAGCCATCTGCTTAGCATGCAGAACATCCCAGGTCCAGTACATGGGATCTCCTAGTAGGACTAGGAATGTTCCCAATCTGAATTCCTGGAGAACCCCTGCCAGGCAGCGTAGGCCCACTGAGGTGGAAAGTCCAAAGGTGGCTTTATATGTACACTTTTTTTATATGGACCCAGGTGGCGCTGTGGTTAAACCACTGAGCCTAGGGCTTGCTGATCAGAAGGTCGGCGGTTCGAATCCCTGTGACGGGGTGAGCTCCCGTTGTTCAGTCCCAGCTCCTGCCAACCTAGCAGTTCAAAAGCACGTCAAAATGCAAGTAGATAAATAGGAACCGCTACAGCGGGAAGGTAAACGGCGTTTCCATGTGCTGCTCTGGTTCGCCAGAAGCGGCTTTGTCATGCTGGCCACATGACCTGGAAGCTATACGCCGGCTCCCTCGGCCAATAATGCGAGATGAGCGCGCAACCCCAGAGTCGGCCACGACTGGACCTAATGGTCAGGGGTCCCTTTACCTTACCTTTACTTGGGATCAAGCTTTATGGGGCATGGGAGGACTTCCTTCGGAGTGCAGGGAATTGCACTGTGCGGGAAATGAGGTGAGAACCAAACAGTTGAATTAGAAGTGAAATGCAAACAAAGCAAAGTTGGCATTTTCCCAGGGACCCCAGCACAGACTGTGTCCAATGAATATGGAAAACAGGAACACATATCTCAGTCTTTGTACTAGAGCAAGTGTGCTTTTCTTTAAGCTAGGGATGGAGAGAAGATGGATCTGCATTCTAGTAGCTCAATGGGTCACCAAGAATCTCTTGCTCCTAATTTTTCAACACTTACCTATGGCCCTTCCCCTATAGCAGTGTTTCCCAAACTTTGGTCTCCAGCTGTTTTTGGACTACAGATCCCATCATCTCTACCTAGCAAGGCCCGTGGTCAGGGATGATGGGAACTGTAGTCCGAAAACAGCTGGAGATCCAAGTTTAGGAAACACTGCCCTATAGGCTTATAGACATATTCAGCAGTCAAGGGCTGATCTCTAGAGAAGCAAAACCACACTTGAAATGTGCTGAGGCTACTTGGCTTGTGAAATACCTTACCAAAGAAATCTGTTCATGCATCAACAATGTTGCTTATTAGGGAAAGTTCTGCTTTCATCAGCAAGGAATATACCCCCCACTCTGCTTTGTTGTAAAAGCCTCAAAATAGAATCCCAAGGAATGGGGGGGGGGCGACTCAGAAAATTACCAGTTCTACATTTCTGTCTTTCCCCCCTTGCTGATGATGACTTTTGCCCGAGTCCTTAACATTAATATCAAATGTTATGCTCGAAGCCGGGAAATGGGGAAAGCACTTTTCTTCTTCTTCTTCTTCCTGAGAAAGCTTTTAAATGCCTCATTTCCATCTCCTTAGCTGGTACGAGACTATTTCATAAGAAAATCAGAACACCTCCAAGCAACAGCTGATGAAAGTGTCCAGGGTTGAATTAGCTCCCCAGCCTCAATCAGAAATGGCATAGAAGCAAACTCCATTTCTGGAAGGTAGCCCATAATAGCAGGCATAGGGCAGGTTTGACTGAAACTCCTCTTGCTAAACTTTGCTGCACCTAATGTTTCCAGGATCAGAGGCTATGTTTTTTCCATTTCTTTTTATTGACAGATTCTTCTCACAGGGACAGAGTGATGTTCATCTCAGAGTTGTGCTTACGTGTGATTTCAGGGGGCTTTGCGCGGGTCAGCAAGAGTCGAGTTGGACTTATTTTCATGTTGACTGCCTCTTCGATGAGAGAGACTTTTTGGCCAAAGGCAAAGGCAAATGATGCATGCACAAAACCACCTCAAACTATTTTTTGAAAGATTGTTTCCGCCAAAAACCTTGTAACAAACCCATGGCTAGATTACACTGAGAGGCAAGCCCCCTTCAGGCGTTAGTCATACAAAATGAGGGGGACTGTGATGCTAGTTTGGGTTAGAACAGGCATAGGCAAACTCAGTCTTCCAGATGTTTTTGGGACTACAACTCCCATCATCCCTAGCTAACAGGACCAGTGGTCAGGGATGATGGGAGTTGTAATCCCAAAACATATGGAGGGCCGAGTTTGCCTATGCCTGGGTTAGAACCTCAGTGTTGTATGGCTTCACCAGCTCCTGCTACTGTCATTTGGGGCATAATGTCTGAAGCAGGAGCCCAGTGGCAGACCTATATTTTCAGGGCCCTGAAGCTTGAACTGTATGGGGACCCCTTCACAACCAGCAACAAGGTCTTCTTTCATTTCAGTTTGAGTAGATCAATTAATTTGTGAACATCTTCCCCAGTGGGAAGGTCTACAAAATCTTTGGGCAGCCTGTAACTGAGATAGGGGCTGGGCTGGACAGTAAGGTTGCTGTTTGAACAGCAGATAGTCTTCTTCCATGGCTCCACCTTCAATCTGGTCATCTTTCGAACCATCTCCAGATCTCAGCTCCCCCCACATAAACAGTAGATAATCTGTTACCCCGCCCCCAATGGATCAAAATACATTCACCACACTCTGCCTATGTTGTCCCTCTGCCTATGTTGTTTTTCTTGGAAAACTCTTGAATACATCTACAAATCTCTTCCTTTCCCCCCAAGATGTGCTCAAAGCACTGAGGTCTATCTCAATGAGATATACCTATAAGCTTGTTTTCCTCAAATTGGGTCTACTAGACTCATTTTTTAAAAAAATGCAATGTGGACTAAACTTGCTTCTTGGGCCCCTCCAGGATTAGGGGCCCCAAAGCTCAAACTTCATTAGGTTCATAGTAGATCTGCCCCTGCAGGAGCCTATGAGTCAGTATAAATTCTTCATGCTGGGAGCTGCTTGAAGCTCGCAGGGAAAGGCAGCTGGAAGAAAGAAACCTCTGATTACCATTTGCTGAGAACTTCGAGGGAGGAGTGTGCTGTTGCACTCAGGATGTGCTTGTGTTTGGCCACAGTGAGAAAAGACTGCTGGACTCCATAGTGGATTTGGGGAGCGTGACTGGTTCACCTGCATGGGGTGTCAAGCCGAGAGGGTGCCGCAGGGGGGGGGGCGTTGCAACAAGTACAAACAATAAAAAGTGAAAGGCAGAGGGGTGCAGAATTGTGGTGTTGCATATTCTCCCCCACCCTGCCCCACCAAACCACCTAAAACCTACTAATTAAAACTTCAGCCATGTGCTAAACCAAAAGATCATCTAATCAAGGAGACGTCTAGGAAAGCTCAAAAACAGAGGAAGGCAATGAAACTATCCCCATTCCTTGCTCCGGGTTTCCATGAATTAGAGAGCTGTACTGCTCCAGTTCAAAGGGGTTCTGTCCTTACTACAGCTTTAGTATAGATCCAAGGTCACGAGTACATTAAGTGCCACTTTTGAGATGTCAAATCATTTTGTGTTGATACTCCCAGGCATTTTAAGCTGCTATGGCTAATATCCATTGATCAACCTAGCTTCCATGTATTACTTGTGTATTACTTATTCAAAAGCCATTTAAGTTAGTGGCTCCCTGCAATGTATGGCAGTGTTGGAAAAACGGAAATTTTAACTAATTACACACTAGAATAGAGTGATATTGTTTTGGGTTTGTAACTCAATAAACATTGAGCCAAATCAGGATTTAATGTCCTATTTTCATAATGTTGGCCTATTTGTTCTCATTACAGTTAAGCACTAGGTTTTTTGGCTTAGTCTGCTAAAGCATCAATGGATCTTTGTGGATTACAATTGGATTTACTGAGCATCCCAAGCTGTAAACAAGCAGCCTGGATTATAAACGAGAGAGCAAGGTAGCAAATATGTTTTATCATTCCCTGCCTCGTATACCGTTACGTTATTACGCTCATCTAGTTTATTTATGCGGCCGCGTGAAGCTGAAGTACTCCATTAAATGTACAGAGTCATTCCAAAGGTATTAAATCAGGATCAGTGCTTTATGGCGCTAAAGTAAGTGTCTCCGTGTCGAGAGCCCTGGTGTGACAGTGCCAGGCACAAGTCGCTCGCAACTAGTATGGAGTCAAAATGGGGTGCCAGTTTCATTAAAAACTTTGTAAGCGCCTTTTGTCCATTTGGGGAGAGTCATCATAAAAGGGCTGAGAAATATTGATACTTAAAGTGATCCCTGTAAACAGTACATGAAGCATTGTCCACATTCTAATGCCATTCATTTATTATATGTGGTGTCTGAATTATTAAATAATGACAACAACAACAACAACAACAACAACAACAACAACAACAACACACCACCCATCTGGCTGGGTGGCTTCCAACACATATAAAAACATAATATAAACATCAAACATTAAAAACCTCCCGATACAGGGCTGCCTTCTGATGTCTTCTAAAATTTGCGTAGTTCTTTATCTCTTTGACATCTGGTGGGAGGGCATTCTACAGGGTGAGCGTCACTGTCTTGTTCCCTGTAATCTCACTTCTCACAGAAGGCCAGAAGGCCCTCAGAGCTTGGCCTCAGTGTCTGGTCTGAGACGCTCCTTCAAGTATGCAGTGCTATATCTGACAGGCTATATAGCACCTGGATGTCATCACAGCCATTATGTGTTTCTTGACTTTCCAGTCTCACTCAAGGAAGAGTGAAAGAACAACCAGAAGGTTTCTGTGTGTTTCAGAGCATGGATTAACACACCTCTTGAATTTCTCTACTTTTCAGGCAAATGCAAAATCTGAGCAACGTTTGGCTTGGCACTAGTGAAAACCCCTTGATTCTCAGTCCCTCACATCTGTTGACCATGCAAAGCACATGCACTACCCCACAAGCGACAGAATTCCTGGGAGATTGCATTGATTCAGTATGCAGTTGGTTACATAGCCAACACAAGTACAGTATAAGCAATCCAACCTGTCACTTGTGATACAATGCAACACTTTTAGAAATTCCAATATAGTGGCATGCAGTCCACAAAACAGCCTTTGTAACAGCACCAAAGGTAGACAATGTATTTATTAAGGGTAGTATCTAGTGTTGGTCATACTCAGAGAAGGTCCATTGGAATAAAGAGGTTTAAGTAACTCCATTTATTTCCATGGGTCTACTCAGATGCTATCTTAATTGGAGATCACTGACATTTTACATGCCCCTTGATATAAAAATACACCTCTAAGTGGTTTACATAAAATATAATTTGTTACAAAGCAACAAAAATTTGCACAAGAATTTGTTTTCCAAAGCTACATGAAAACAAGAGAAATCATGGAGCTTGATAGCTTAGTTGGTTAAAGCATGGTGCTGACCTTTAAAGCCCTAAATGGCCTCAGCCCAGTATACCTGAAGGAGCATCTCCACCCCCATCGTTCAGCCTGGACACTGAGGTCCAGTACCGAGGGCCTTCTGGTGGTTCCCTCACTGCGAGACATGAAGCTACAGGGAACCAGACAGAGGGCCTTCTCAACAGTGGCACCCACCCTGTGGAACGCCCTCCCGTCAGATGTCAAAGAAATAAACAACTATCTGACTTTTAGAAGAGATCTGAAGGCAGTCCTGTTTAGGGAAGTTTTTAATGTTTGAAGTTTTATTCTGTTTTTAATGCTCTGTTGAAAGCCGCCCAGAGTGGTGGGGAATGAATTATTATTATTATTATTATTATTATTATTATTATTATTATTATCATCATCATCACCAACATTGCAGGTCCGATCCCCTTAAGGGATGGCTGTATATTCCTGCAATGCAGGAGGTTGGACTAGAGGATTCTCAGGGTCACTTCCAATTCTAGGTAAAGGTAAAGGGACCCCTGACCATTAGGTCCAGTCGTGACCAACTCTGGGGTTGCGCGCTCATCTCGCATTATTGGCCAAGGGAGCCGGCATATAGCTTCCAGGTCATGTGGCCAGCATGACAAAGCCGCTTCTGGCAAACCAGAGCAGCACATGGAAACGCTGTTTACCTTCCCGCTATAGCAGTTCCTATTTATCTACTTGCATTTTTTGATGTGCTTTCGAACTGCTAGGTTGGCAGGAGCTGGGACCAAGCAACGGGAGCTCACCCCATCACAGGGATTCGAACCGCCGACCTTCTCATCAGCAAGCCCTAGGCTCAGTGGTTTAGCCCACAGCGCCACCTGGGTCCCACTTCCAATTCTACAATTCTATAAAACATAGGTATAACTGAGCAGTATAAGAGTTGGTACGTCCCTGAATACTAGTTGCTGGAAGTGGGGAGGATGCTGCTGCATTCATATCCTGCTTGTGGGCTTCCCAGAAGCACCCAGTTGCAAACTGAGAAGAGAATGGAGCTAGCCTGGCCCAGTAGGCCTCATCCTACATTCTTATGCTATCAAAATCATACAGATTAATATACCGATCTGCAAATTCCAGTTGTATTTTCTCTGCGTACACAAATTGCTTCCATTCTGATTATAACCAGGACATGCCAGAAATACGGTAGTTTCCCAGCAATGTTGGAAGGCTGACTTAATATCCAAGGTATAAAACGATCCTTCTCCAATACATATTTAACTTGGAACCCTGAAGGAGAGAATTAGCTGAACCCTAAAACCTCTCTCGAGAAATTAACAATAAACAAGATATAGGAGCCAACATTCGACGACAGGGCATATCTAAAGCCATTATACATCAAAACACCCAGGATGGGAACTGCTCAGAGTAGGGAAATAAAAATGCTGATTCTACATATTATATTCCGTGGGAGGTCAGAGGGAGGGTATATGATTACTGATGGATTGGGGAAGGGAATTTGATTGGAAGGTGCTCCGAGATTTATTGGAAACCACAGGGAGCAAATGATTGAAGGGAAATGAGCAAGCAGAGCGGCAAACAAGAAAGAACATTAGAAAGGTAAGTAACCTGACCAATAAAATACTGGGTTTATTTTGACAGGTCAGGCCAGAGACATTAGAGGTTATCGCTGAATCCAGGTATGGTGTGAAAAGGGGGTTCAGGTGAACCCCATCAGACTTTTAAAAAATGTGTTAGTACAATAGTGGAATGCGTCTAGCTGTCATGGTCCGGTCGGCGGGCAATTGAAGCCCTGACTGAGGACGTCAGGACCAGAGGCGAGATGGTGATGTAGAAGCAGGAACAGGTGCAGGGCTGAGGGTCCAGCAGCAGGCAGTGGCAGGGTCAAGGAGCAAGGAAGAGGCGAAGGTCTGGGAGTCAAGAAGCAAGGCAGAGGTCCAAGGGTCGAGGATCAAGGATCAAGGCGTCGGCAAAGGCGAGGGTCCAAGGAGCAAGACGTTGGCAAGGCAAGGGTGCAAGGAGCAAGAGGCCAGATACAACCAGGCAGGAATAGCGTTGCTGTGGCCAAGAGCTGAAGGGAAATGCTGAGCTTTTATCCCTCCCAGCTCCTGCCACCAGGTGCAGTGAGGTATCAAGTGGCCTCACCTGAGTGACCACTCCTTGCCTCTCCAGCACAAGCTGAGGTCTTCACCTGAGTGGCCACTCCTTGCTTCTCCAGCACAAGTTGAGGCAGGCCCCAGTCCTGCAAAGCACTACAGGCCCCATTGCCTGACTCCTGCCCATACTCCTGACACTAGCACATTTTGCCCACAGCACACCCACCTGTTTGGGTCCTGTACTGGGAGAAAATCAGAATATAAATAAAAAAGGGCAAACAAATTAACAACAAATGGGTCCAATTTGAATAAAATATTGGGGTGGTGGTATTGTAGCCCTCTCTGAGTCCTGTTACCGAGCAAGCAAGGGGCTAGGGGTCCCTGAGGAACACTTTCCTGAGAAGTCAAGAACATGACTTTCATGAACAGAAGGCACAAGGAAGCTTGAGATAGCCATCCTGTTCACAGCAAGCTATGCCAACCCTGACACACCTCTGCCAGCATAGTGCCATGGTTAGAGTGGTGGACACAGAGACCTGAATTCAAATCCTCACCCAGCCATGAAGTTCACTTGGTGACCTGGGGCACACTCTCCGAGCTTAACCTAACAAAATGGGGAGAAGGAGAACTATGAACACCACCTTGCATTCCTTGGAGGAAATGAGGGATATATCGATGCACTCAATCCATGAGACAGTGCTACAGCCCTATGAACCATCCAAGGATGGTTGCAAAGAGCTCACCTTTCACATACAGAAGGCGCCCATGGAAAGTGGATCAGCTGCTAGCTTCTAGATGCTGGGTTTTATTCAAACCCCCCCCCCCCAGTTTTCTTTTTCAGATATCTCCCCCTCCCCTGCCCACTGCCTTTTTCTGTTTCCTTCATTCCTTTATTTGGGAATCTTCATCTCAAACTCAAATCTAACCAGGACCTACCCTTTTTTTCATTGAGGCCCGATTATCAATTTGCACCTCTGTGAAGGAAGGCTGGAGGATTCTATTGTTTTGTTAATTGTCAATTTACATCTTTGAAAGGTGTTGTAATTTCCCCCCCTACTGCTTGGCAGGTTAAGACTAATTCCGCCTGTACATGAACGAACACACACACGGTTCCTCTGAGATAGAGTTTACTAAAAGTACATTATTTCTAATTTTTAGTTCACTGTTCATTTTTTTCTCTTGGGGGGGGGGGACCCCAACTGCAACTTGTCAAAGCAAGTAGAAATTATACTCATTAAATAGTACTGCTCTAGGTACAGTAATTGGTTTCTACCCACCTGCCCACCAGTAAAACTGTAGATTAACCAGTAGCAAAATTATTTGCCAAATACAGCACAAATGGGTGATAACTGTAAGAATAAAATCAGTTATGGGGGAGGGCTATGGCTCAGTAAGCCCCAGGTTTAGCCCCTATGTCATATCCAGGTAGCAGCAGAAATGTCCCTTTTCTAAAATCCAGGTGAGTCTCTGACAGTCAGCGTAGCCAATCAAATTTCAAAGTAAAATCAATCAAAAATAAAGTCTGTTCTACTGGAAGCTCCCAATTGGCTTTCCTTCCTCTCCTTCTTCTTGAAAGAATCTTTGTCCCAATAATTGATGGTGATATTGCATACCCCCCATCTGTCCCAGGAAAACTAGGACATCCCAATTTTTTCACACAAGAGCACAGAGGCCATTTTGGGTGCTGCAATCTCACGCCACAATCAACCCCCCTTGAAAAAGTGCTTTTTCTGGAGCCGCGATCTCACACAGGTCACATGACTCACCCAGGAGCACCGCCTGGAAAACGTTTGTCCCGGTTTGGGGCCTGGACATGTTTGAGGGTATGATGTTGGTGTGTGAGGGTGGGTTTATTACATGTGGTGGCCATGATCGGCACCAACTTGGATGGCTTCGAAAGAGGATTAGACAAATTCCTACCCAGCTCTACCTCTCTTTTAAACCAGAACCAGTGAAGGCGGTCAAGGTCCTATGTGAGTGTCTGGAGGCGGTTGGAGGATGGATGGCAGCTAACAGATTGAGGTTTAATCCTGATAAGACAGAAGTACTGTTTTGGGGGGACAGGGGACGGGTGGGTATGGAGGACTCCCTGGTCCTGAATGGGGTAACTGTGCCCCTGAAGGACCAGGTGTGCAGCCTGGGAATCATTTTGGACTCACCGCTGTCCATGGAGGCACAGGTCAGTTCTGTATCCAGGGCAGCTGTCTACCAGCTCCATCTGGTATGCAAACTGAGACCCTACCTGCCCATGGACTGTCTTGCCAGAGTGGTGCATGCTTTGGTTATCTCCCGCTTGGACTACAGCAATGCGCTCTATGTTGGGCTACCTTTGAAGGTGACCCAGAAACTACAACTAATCCAGAATGCGGCAGCTAGACTGGTGACTGGGAGTGGCCACCAAGACCCCATAACACCAGTCCTGAAAGACCTACATTGGCTCCCAGTATGTTTCCAGGCACAATTCAAAGTGTTGGTGCTGACCTTTAAAGCCCTAAACGGCCTCGGTCCAGTATACCTGAAGGAGCTAGAGGCAACAATGCTTTTGAACACCAGTTGTTGCTGAAAACTACAGGAGGGGAGAGTGTTCTTGTACTTGAATCCTGCTTGTGGGATTCCTGTAGGCATCTGATTGGCTGCTGTGAGAACAGGATGCTGGACTAGATGGGCCATTGACCCTGATCTAGTGGGCTTTTCCATGTTCTCATACCATTTGTTGAAATTATGTTTGCTACGGTATGTATATAGTGCTTCGCAGGGCTGGCACCAGATTTGGAGGGGGGCATGGCCCCCAACACATACGCGCACACACACACCTTCACTCCCTCCTCAACCTTGCAGTATTGATTAATTCTGCCACCAAAGTCATGGCAGCAGCACTATTCCCCACTGGGCCCCATGACAGCGGCTTTAGCATTGGGCAGGCAGTGATGCAGCTTTTGAACGGGAGCCAATCTCAGCACTGGTTCATTCTTAATAGACCCAAAACACAATGTCCCGGCCTATCGATCCAACGAATCTATTCCAATCTGTAGATTTCATAGATCTATGAATCACTCGCCCACTGACAAAATGGCCATTCAGAAGCCTGCTGGGGTGGACGGTGCATAGCAGCACATCCATGTCAGTCTCATGAGAGGCCCTTCTGAGCCATTGGGGACATCAGGCAATGCCCTGCAAAGCTGCCCACCAGCACAAGTTGCTTCACTCACAAGTTTGAGAGAGGAGCCACAGATTGACAAAAGGGCCTCTCTTGTTTCTGCTCCTGACCTAAATTACTCATCTAGTTACATTCCAAAACAGCTTAAGCTGGTGTTTTAGCAAGCTAACACCTCTTGTAGACTGCGTGCAGAATTGTTGCATAAACGCTCTCAGTGTTATACTTTTGAAGCGCAAAACCCGCTCGCGGCCATCGGCACCACATTCATCATCGCCCTGTTGTAAAATCTCCTCCTGGGGCCTTTGCAGGAATTCTGGGTATTCTGAGCCAGAGTTTGCTGGTTCGCCGCTCCAGGGTGGGATTTTATATTAAACCCTGCACCCGCTTGGGAAAATTTCAGGGTACGCATAACGAGGCTGGTGTCCATTTCATGTGTCCGCCACCGTTTTGCAAATAGAGCCTCATGGTTTAAGAGGGTTCACAATAGAACCATGTGCCCAGAGACTGGATGGGAGACCACATGAAAACCCTGAGCAAGTTGCTTTTGAGGCCAACAAAGGCAGGGAAATAAATATAACGCAAATAAATATTATAATAAAAAGGTGGTGCATAATTCAGTTTTCACTGGGAAAGTCCACACCAGGGGCACTTAATAGAGAGTATTCAGAAGATTTGTGCTAGTATCTCCACAGCTACCCCCCATACTGCCCTGCTTGCAACCTCCTTGAGTATTTTTGTGCGGCTGGAATGTGTCCTTGAACTCCAGACCCTTGTTTTCCAAACTTGGTTCTCCAGCTGCTCTTGGACTACAATTCCCATCATCCCTGACCACTGGCCCTGCTAGTTAGGGATGATGGGAGTTGTGGTCCAAAAACATCTGGAGACCCACATTTGAAGAACACTGCTCTAGACAATGCCTCTTGCTTTGCCTGCGTGGAAAACAGAGGGAGGTGTGTTTGTACTGTACAACGGTAAAATCAACTTTTTCTGCTGTCCCCATATTTACCATTAGCCCCACCCACCACAACGTGTGGCCCTCAGAAGGTCACCCAGAAGGGAAAGCAGTTCACGGCTCCTGATATAAAGTTAAAATGTCGGGGCACAGACAAGATTAAAAAAAGGAAATCCTATTTTAAAATAAAGAATAAAGGTATTTCTTCTTGGAACCCATTTGCCATGCCTTATGCATTTTCAAAGCTGTGCTTGACAAGAACGTGTTCTACAACCAGTACTTCCAAGAAACCATCATCTCTAGCAGTTGTTTTAAAGCAGTATTAATGTTTTCAGATCTACTTCCTATATTTTCCTGCTAGAGACCTAGCCAAGCACACTGAAATAATGTGGAGAGCCGATCCGCCGTTCCAAATTTTCAATGGAAAATTGCCAGGACTTACATCTGTGAGAAAGTAGGCAGAGATTATTATTATTATCCGCAGAGAGCATGGACTCTGTCCGATATTTTCTTTACCTTCACACTCCTCCTTCTAGAGAAGCCGCTTGGCTGCTTGATGTGGGCAAAACAGATGTCAGATGCAACTTAACCCTTTCACCGCTGCCAGGCTCTGTGCCTGGGCAGATGGTTCCCTAGCCACAAAGGAACGTCCAAGGAGTGATTTGCGATGATAAGTTAAGCCACCTCGGATTCACACACACACCTTGTCACATTCAGTGCAAAGGATGTTTAATATTCTGATCTACTGGGTAGCAGTTAAACTGATACAGATGGAAGAAGCTGAGCACTTTTTCATCACCTTTTGTTTTGACCTCCTAGGGAAGATTTTGAGAAAATAGTGTTTGGATTCCACTTTTGAGATTTCCTTTTCTTCCTTCCTTCCTTCCTTCCTTCCTTCCTTCCTTCCTTCCTTCTGTACAAGATCCTTTATATGTGTTTCGACTTCTACACAAAATCCTTACTTGGGATTTTTTCAAGTACTGTAAGAATGTATGCACAGGCTTGGATGCAAAGATTCCTTTTCTTCAACAGAAGAAGACTTCCTTCTCCTCTTGACAGTGGGAGACTTCCTATCATAAGAAACTTAGCAAACTTAAGGTTTGTTGAAGAGGCTATTGCTGTTGCATGTTGAATGATTTTTTTCTTAGAATAATTGAGAGTTGGTACCCACATTCGGTCCTCCAGTTCATTTCCGCTAAGCAGTAAACTTGATGAGTAGTGTAAAATGTGGTTTGAGAGCTGGACCTGAGAGACCTGGGTTCAAATCCCGACTCAGCCATGAAATGTCCTTGGAATGTTGGGGCAAGATGCACCTCACAGGAGCATATGAATGGGCCTGGACAACACCCAAGAAATAATAATAGAGGTGTGTGATAACGCTGTGTCTTGGATAAGAAAAAACAATTGTACACATTATGTTCTTTGAATAGTTCTCTGGGCTAATGTCCTTTGATCTCTCTGTGCATGTGTGTATTTTTTATTTTACTTTTTAAGTTCTTACTGTTCTGTGCCTAGGAAATTACTTGGCAAAACTTCTGTGAGAAATAAAATTGAATGGCAAAACCACAGATTCCATCCTAAAAATAAATGAAGAGAATCAGTGGTGGCTGGTGTTCGTTGAGACTGGCAGTGCAGAAGGCAGTGAGCCCAATTAGTAGGTGGAGACTAGGCGAATGAAAGACAGAGACAGCTAATTCCCTATTTTACCCCATATACCTCCTCCCTGCTGAATTCTACAAGGGCAACACTGAGACACAAGAGGAAGAAGCTAGCAGGTGACGTCACTTTCTGGGGCGCCTCCTATAGCCACCACTGAATGAGATACTTCCCAACATAAAGCTGTTTGAAGGGTTGACTTCAAAACTTATTCATCTGTTATATCTGTCCTTCATCTGTTGTAGGAGGGAATTCCCAGACGTACTAATTGATCCCTTTCCCATCACAACTCTTTCCATCTTTCAATTTACAATTCTTACTACAGTCCCCCCAAGACAATAAAATTCAGATCGGGCAGCCTCTCACACACACATACCAGTGTGTGTGTGTGTGGAAAAGGTAAAGGTAAAGGACCCCTGGGTAGTTAAGTCCAATCAAAGGTGACTATGGGGTTGCAGTGAACAGCTTGCTTTCAGGCCGAGGAGCCGGCGCTTGTCCACAGACAGCTTTCCGGGTCACGTGGCCAGCATGACTAAACCACTTCTGGCACAACAAAACACTGTGACATAAACCAGAGCACACGGAAATGTTGTTTACCTCCCTGCCACAGCAGTACCTATTTATCTACTTGCACTGGTGTGCTTTTGAACTGCTAGGTTGGCAGGAGCTGGGACAGAGCAACGGGAACTCACTCCATTGCGGGGATTCGAACCACCGACCTTCGACACTGAAAGCAAAATGTAATTGGGCACTTTTCCAGATGGGTCAAGTTTCCACCTGGCATTTAAGGCTCCACCTCTCCCTCTGCAGCTGACTCCCCCTGGGTGCAGACAGACCCGCCTTGGCCTCTTTGCAGGATCCTGACTCCTCTCCCTAAGGTGGAGCCTGACCCAGGACTTGGTGATGAGGAGTCCCACAGTTGAGGCATGCCACGTAGTCAACAAGGCACTACAACTCCCATCCTTCCTGATGGCTCTCCACGCTGGCTGGGGCTGATGGGAGTTGGAGTCTAATTCTTCCAGACAGCTCTGGGGTGACTGACCTAATACTGAGCTTAGTGGGACAATAGTCTAACTGAACACAAGGCCGCATCCTGCGTTCCTAAATAGCCATTTGAATTTGATGCCCCACAAATATTTTATTTTCTTCTGCCTCCCCACCCCCTTTTTGGTTCTCTTTTCCGTTCTTTTCCTTTTTTTATATAAAAAAAAACCTGCACCTTTGTTTCCTTCCGCTTTAGTTTCCCTCCCCTTCATTCCTCCCTCTCTCTTGGTGGCCATTAACTACGCTGACAGGTTGTCAGGCTGAAATAAGGAAATAAAACACTTAAACATTGTTTCCTGATGTATGCATTCATCTCTTCTGCCAAATACAGATATTGAGGAGATGCTTCACTCCTGTCATCTTGCAAAATTATACCCCAAGCTCACATAGCAACGCAACACTCGAATCTTTCATGTTGGGCTGATCGGTCTTCCCGATTTGACGCTCATCGGAGGGCTGTTTTCAGGGAAGCCTCATAGACTCAGCGTTCGAACGTACGACTTTCACATGGTTTCTGTTGTTTTTTATTGTTTTTTATTGCTTTGCTTCTGAAAACGCAGCTAATACAGCCTTACACTTCAGCTTGTTAGATCTAGTCATGCCTGTTGGGGAAAGAGTTTTTGCCTTTTGGGCCCTCCACTTGAAGCAGTATTGTACCACTTTAAACCAGTGTTGGAAACTCAAAGTTGCAGGGAACCAGTCAGAGGGCCTTCTCGGTGGTGGCGCCTGCCCTGTGGAACGCCCTCCCATCAGATGTCAGAGAAAAACAGCTACCAGATTTTTAGAAGACATCTGAAGGCAGCCCTGTTTAGGGAGGCTTTTAATGTTTAATAGATTATTTTATTTTATTTTTCTGTTGTAAGCCGCCCAGAGTGGCTGGGGGAACCCAGCCAGATGGGTGGGGTATAAATAATAAATTATTATTATTATTATTATTATTATTATTATTATTATTACTTTGTAAAATATTCACCAAATAATACCTTTAACCTAGGTTACAGCTGCCACAACAGAATGTCTTAGTGCCTTTCTTTTTTAACAATGAAGTTTATTATTATTATTAATTTCATTTCTATGTCACTTTGTATTTTAAAGGGGGGAAATTGCAAAGAGGCTTACAATTCATTAAAACATCAAATAATACAGAATAAAACAAATCCAAGCTTCAGGGAAAATATTACAGTTCCTTCTCTCTAAGTAACCTTTTGCTTCCCCCATATTTATTCACCTCCTTAATTTATATAGCTGCCCCATAGCAGAAGTGCTCTAGGAAGCCAGTGTGGAGCAGTGGTTTTGCTTTTGTTGTTGTTGTTTAGTCGTTTAGTCGTGTCCGACTCTTCGTGACCCCATGGACCATAGCACGCCAGGCACTCCTGTCTTCCACTGCCTCCCGCAGTTTGGTCAAACTCATGTTGGTAGCTTCGAGAACACTGTCCAACCATCTTGTCCTCTGACGTCCCCTTCTCCTAGTGCCCTCAATCTTTCCCAACATCAGGGTCTTTTCCAAGGATTCTTCTCTTCTCATGAGGTGGCCAAAGTATTGGAGCCTCAGCTTCACGATCTGTCCTTCCAGGGAGCACTCAGGGCTGATTTCCTTAAGAATGGATAGGTTTGATCTTCTTGCAGTCCATGGGACTCTCAAGAGTCTCCTCCAGCACCATAATTCAAAAGCATCAATTCTTCGGCGATCAGCCTTCTTTATGGTCCAACTCTCACTTCCATACATCACTACTGGGAAAACCATAGCTTTAACTATACGGACCTTTGTCGGCAAGGTGATGTCTCTGCTTTTTAAGATGCTGTCTAGGTTTTGCTTTTAAGTAATCTCAAACGAGCATTCAGACAGTGAAGAGAAACCCTGGCATCTGTGCCAAGTCCACTGTTTGTGGTATTATTGTGCAGTATCCCGTCCATTGGTGGTGGTGGTGGGGGAACTGCAGCAATAACGGTGACTGCTTGTTGCCTCCAGTGGGTGCTGCTGTGAACAAGCTTACCAGCAAGGAGAGATGAATGCAGGGACCGTTCTAATAAGTTTTGCAGTGTGGAAATTTGCTTTATCGAAGCAATTAAGAAGTCACCACAGTCAGGCTTGAAAGCAATAATTATCTTTCATCTCGTCGCTTTGTCTCTCTCCCCCCCCCACCTCTCTCCCCCTCACTTATCTGTTCACTATAAACTACAACAGAGCTACGTTGGGTTATGACGGTTCTCGGTCCTTTGTCTCGGATGGGCTTGTAACACAGGTTATGTCAACGGCACAGCTGCTAGGGCCAACCAAGCTCAGCCCTTTGAGAATGCCCTCTATGCTCCAAGAGGAAGGTGTCTGCCAGGGATGGCTAACCTGTGGCCTTCAAGATGCTGCTGGGTCCCTTGCCATTGGTCATGGTGCCTGCGGATGATGGGTGTTGATATGATCAGCTGGATAGCTCAGTTGGTTAGAGCATGATGCTGATAACGCCAAGGTTGCAGGTTCAATCCTCATAAGGGACAGCTGCATATTCCTGCATTGCAGGGGGCAGGACTAGAGGGTCCCCAGGGTCCCTTCCAACTCTACAATTCTATGATGATCTGGAGGACTCTGTTTTATTATTAGGTGCTCCTCCTCTTCTTTGGAACTCCCTCTTGAGATTTATCATGGCCTTCATCTAAGCATTCACAAGTATATGTGCTGGACATATACTGGGACACAGAGCCAGTCTCAGGCTTGTGTGTGTGTGTGTGTGTCACACTGGGTGAAGAATGTTCTGTGAGATCCGGTACTTAGGGTAGCAAATCCCAAGAAAAGGGGATAGAATGCATAGATCAGGGGTGTCCAAACTTTTTTCAAAGAGGGCCAGATTTGATGAAGTGAACATCAAAGTTGAAGTTGTTGAGCTTTTTTAGGATTTAACCCCAAAGTTGTTAAGCTTTTCTTAGGATTGAGCTTTTGCCCAAAGACATAAAATGCCACGGAGGCAAGATAAAATCGACCGGAATTTGGAGGTGCCTGGCTTAGATGGAGTTTAGTGTATACTCTCAGAGTTGTACTCAGCAAGTACTCTTTACATAGCAGCCAACTTCTAGGGGTTGTGGGGAGTTTGGTCCCCACAATAAAACATTTGAAGGGTCTGAGCCTCCACAAACTTGATGGCCATTCCCATTCAAACTGTGTGTGTGCGCGTGTGTGCAGTGTGTCATGTGATCGATTATGTGGGGTGGGGCTTACCTGGGCCTCCACAATATTTTATTAAAGTTGGCACCCCTGAAATCTTTAAAAGATTTCAAAGTACTTCCCATACACTGCCTTAAAAACAAACCTTTAAAGGAGGCTGGTATTATTGTACCCATATTATAGATTGGGAACTGAAAGGAAGCAGCTTGTCTAAGGTTACTCAGTGAGTTCATGCTAAAGGGAAATTTGAACCAGGGATTTTACAGCTCATGTTTTTAACCTCTGCTTGGTGCTTTTTGCCGCAGCTGACATTTAGTACAACATGGAATCATAGAATTGTAGATTTGGAAGGGATCTTGATGGTCATCCAGTCCAACCCCCTGCAGTGCAGGAACCTCAACTAGATCCTACATGGCAACCTCTACTTAAAAACCTCTAACGCAGGAGAGTCCATCATCTCTCATGGGAGTCAAAAAGCTCCTACTGCCAGAAAGTTTTTCCTGATGTTCTTCCTGATGTACAGGGCAAACCTAGGTTGAACTGTTCAAACTAAATATACACCACATACAGGGAGTAAATTTGGAGAGGCAAAGAGTTGTCTCATTTCTCCTTCTTGCAAATTTACCAGGTCGGGGTGCACAGCCTGGCTCCATTACAGCCTCACAACCACCCTGTGAGGCTGAGAGATGATTGTTTGGTGAAAATCACACAGTGAGCTTTCAGGACTGAATTAGGATTTGAACCAGGGTCTTCCTTATCCTGGCCCCAATGCTCCACCAGTCGTGTCGCATTAACCTTTACCCTAAGCACTTTAAGACTGACTCATAGGAAAGCAAAAAATAAAGCGATATACATCTTTTTAGTGCATATCTATCAATTGAAATGAAGAATTTGGAGACAGAAATGAAGAATTCAGGAGGGATATGCTAACCTTTTGCTCTACATTTATAGGGTTTTTCAATAATGTATTTTGAGGAATAATGCAAACTAGGTGGAACCGGTGCTTTTTTCTTTAAAAATAAAAAAATAAATGTTTAGGGGTACTCTCCTTTTCCTACTCATATTGAAATAGTGCCCCTCAATGAGGCCAAACTTAGATTCACAAAATGTTTAGGGGTATGTATACCCCTGCGTCCCCCCAGAAAAAAAAGCACTGGGTGGAACAATCCACTTTTGTTTGATGCAAGGGATAATTAATGAATCAGATTTGGGGGAGAGGGGATTTTGATCTTTCTAGATATCATGTGCCTGATACCATCCAGCTTTCACTGGTAATTACATTTTAGTTATTATTATTAAACGGTATTGTGTCCCCCCCCCCCCCGAATCAGCACCTTTGGATTACTGTCCGCTAGCCTATTGCTCACTTAACACACAGAAAGAGAATAGGTCTCGTTTTTGACTTGCTGGCACCAGCTGTATTCCTTGAATGAATCTTTTGAATTTTGCACTCTATTCCTTCATAGACCAAGACACTATGACTATGATTGCACCTTTGGGTTCAACACATCGGGTAGTCAACACATTGCCCTGAGACCTGCAGGTATAGGGCTGTATATAAATTCAAGAAAATAAGTAAATAGTCATGAGTTCATCTCTCAGCTTCAATTTCTTATATGTCAGAAAAGTAGTTCTGGAGCCTGCATCAGATTGTTTACCTAAAGATAAATAGGGCTGCCACTTTTTTGACCCTGGCAAGATGTTTTTATGCACTGGTTATTAGGTATATGGTATTGCACTTTCCCCAGAATCTGCACCTCCAGATTGTTGGCCGCTAGCCTATTGCTCAGATAAGGCTCAAAACTATGTACATAAGTATCATTTTGTCAAGGCACTACCATGATCTTGTGAGCGTCTATTTGCACTGCTAGTGCCATGCATTTCTGAGGGTTGCGGATGTTGAATGGAGCCAGAGGCAAAAGTAAGCACAGCAGCTCATCTAAATTTGACATTTGTGCAATAGGTTAGTTTCTACATGCACACTTTCTCTGTCCTTCATCCGGACAAGGAAAAGCCATCTTCGGAGCTCAAGGATGCATTTCAGCCAGGCAAATGCCAACCTCTGAACAGGAGGGTGATCGCTCATTCATACTGGGCTAAACCAAGACATTTGGCTGCTTGAGATGAAGGACAAGACAGCACACACTCAGACACCTCATTCCACATCCAGAACAGCCTGGCAATGGAATCTGACTTCAGCACTGGTTACAACAGGACAGCGCACCTCAGGGCAGCAGGAGCATTGCAGGACACAGCTCTGTTCTCCAACACTCCACCATCACTCCTTTGCCTTCCAGAACTTGCTGCTTGAAGCAGCTGCTTCATTCTGTCCAATGGGAGGACCAACCCAGCACCCATATTTACAGCTAAGGGCAGATGAATCGGTCCATTTTCTCAGTTTTTGAAAGTCTTCAGTTCACCATTTCAGTTTGCATTTTTTTATTTAAAAAAAGTCATTGTAAAGAGATTTGTCAGCGTTTTAAGTCCACTTTCCTCCTAATATACACATCATCCACATAATCATCATCATCATCATTATTGCCAAGCTACATTCCCTAATTTGCATGTTTGCATGATCTTCCCCCTTCCCCTGAATACATTCATTTTTGTACACAGGTTTGGGTTGGAGAACAGCATCATCCCAAAATGTGGCTTACATATTGCAGGGCTAACCCATTTAACAACAACAACAACAAACAAACAAACAAACAAACCACATCCATCCTTACCCATCCTCCAGGGGTCACAGTAAGTACTAAGTGTGACCAAAGGTGAGTGTACCCACCCCAAATATCCATACACATTCTCACATGCACCTCACACTGGCACACAGGCCCCCCTCCTCAGCTGATCTGTGCAGAACAACTAGGGGGGGTGTCTATCAATGCCTCTTGACTCATCAAATGATTTGGTGACTGGGAAGGAGGCTATTTGCACCTGTGTCAGCAGGCTGAACTCCACACACACATACCCCATACACTGTTTCTACACCTTTCTTGCCACTTCCACTAAAATAATTGGAAAATTTGGGAGAGGGGATGAAAATTTCCTTGGGACACCAGATCTGGTTTCCAAACTGGGGATCTGCTACCCCTATTGTGTTTTTTTTTTCAGAAAATGCCAATTAGGTAGGTGAACATTAAGATGTGAACCAAAACCAACTTTCTTTTGGGTAGCACCATATAGCTAGCTCTGGTATTTAAGGACACACATGAATACTATCCCTTATTAAAACCATATCTGTACATGCATGAAATCACTCTGCACTGATTTCTTCTCTCTTTCTCCTAGTTCAAAGTCCCAGACATCTTACTTAAGCTTTCATTGCTTACAACCATAGGTCATCTCCATATCATTGGCGGTTCTTGTTATTTTCTTCAACCAAAATCAAAACATCCAGACAAGGAACAAATCACCTAGCATTACAACATACAGATATCAGTGAGTATCTAGCTCTGCAGGCTGGGGTGATACAGGATAGCTTTTGCTAGGTGTGCTCTGAGTATTTCCAGCCTAGCAAAACGTGCTGCAAAAACAAGTACGAATGGCGTGCTGCAATGTATCTGCATTACTTAAGATTCTCCAGCAGCTTTGGGGCATTCCAGTTTATTGGCTTAATCACTTAGCTTGCTTAGTTAGTGAGCAGTGCAACATACCCCATTCCAAAGGCTTGAAGCAGGTGTCAAGAGGTTGTGTTAAAAATACAAAATCCCCAGGAAGAGCCAGAGTTACACCAGAGGTTGCAGAGGCCAGCTTTGGTTTAGCGTTATGCCTGCTCAACACAACTTGGGGTTATGCATCCTACTTAGCTAAACGTGGGTAGGTTGAATGTGTGCTGGCAGGAAGGTAAAACTTCATTCTACCAACCTGGATAACACTGCCTCACCTGTGCTACATCAGCCTAGCAGCATTATGTGAGTCAAAGTTTCCCATCTCCCCAAGAAGGGGAGCATGGGTTGTTGTGATATTACCAGCGCACCCTATCTCTGCTGTTCAGCAGGGGGCACTCACCAAGTCCCCAAGAGCATTCGACCACACAGCTTCCCATGCTGGTCGGTCATGGAAGGAGGCTGGAGAAGGGGACCCATGCCCAAGTGTGCCTCGGGGGTGCTTATTGATGACCAAATCCACTTTCTGCCAAATTCACAAGCCCAAACCCACTGGAAACCAATCATAAGAGGGCACCGTGGATTAGGCAGGGTGCTGCAGCAAAGGCCAATTGTGGAACACCCAACAGATTCCTACTAGTTAATCCCGACACTGCCCAAGGATAGGACGGAGGAATCAGAGGAGGAGTTTGGGTTCTCAAATTTCAGCCGTACCCTGTGCAACGTTAAAAACAAATTCTCTCTCTCTCTCTCTCTCTCTCTCTCTCTCTCTCTCTCTCTCTCACACACACACACACACACACACACACACACACACACCTATTTCTGCTCCATTCTGCATCATTGTTGCAGCACCCCCGTGGAACTGGTTCCTAGAGCCGCTGAACCTGTCACACTACCCTAAAACCACCACTGGAGGAAGCTGCGGCAATAAGAAGGAAGTGGTTGTGTGGGTGGAGTCTCCTTTCAAAGAAGGTTGCTCACCCTGCTCCTCTGATCAGCCGCAAAAGGAAGCAGGTGATCTTGTGCTCTCCCCTCCCATTTGGATGAAAACCACTCAAGACTTCCTCCCAATGGGGAAGCACGTTCAACCCCAGCGGCGGAGCAAGCCGATCAGGGGCGGGGCTAGCCACCCACGGGGGCACCACAGGGTCTCCAAGGAGTCTGCCTGCTGCCTCCCCCTCAGCCGCCCTACAGATGAGGGGGAGGCAATGGGCAGACTGTTTGGGGCAGCGCAGAGCCTGTGGGCGCTCAAGCCACTGTGTCACTCCCAGGAGAGACGGTGGCTCGGGTGTGCTGCAGGCCCTGTGGTGAGTGCCGCCCATCATTCTGTCACCCCCCCTCAGTGGGGACACATGGGGTGCGCCACACCTACCGCACCCCCCTTGCTACACAATCCCCCCCCCATCCTAGCAGGAGAATAGCATTATCAGGGGCAACTCCAGAATAAGGTTTAAAAGAGTCAAACTGGAGGCAGAGCTGCCAACTTGAATAAAATACTGGGTTGTTGTTTTTTTGCAGGTAAGCTCCACCCCACATAATAGATCACATGGTGCAGCACACGCACACCATTTGAGTGGCAATCCCCCCTCAAATATTTTATTGGGAGGGCTGAAGACCCTTCGGCCCCTCGGTGTTGCCTGCTGTGGGTGGAGGGGTGGGTTATCCAATGTCCGCTGAGAAAGAGTTAGCTTTGAGACAAGCAGACTGAATGGCCAGTGCTTGCCTATGCACATCTACTCAGCAGTAGCCCCATTGTGTTTGGTGGGACTTACGACCAGGGAAATGGGGAGGCGATTGTAAGCTTATCAAATGAAGGTACTCCTCTGTCAGAGTTTAATGGTGGGGAGGTTATGCAGTATCTCTTAAGATTATATATTCAAAGGCAGAGGATAGGAGTCAAAGGGGTCCTGGTGGATCAAAGGGGAATTCCTTTCTAAGATACTAACTTTTTCAGAAGTTTGCAGATCATAAACAGACATCCAGCAGGAACTCCTGGTAGCTTCCTCCACTCTCAGGAATGCGACATAGTAGGGAGAGCAGCTCCTTTCGATTGCCAAGAGAATGTGCGTCAGATTGTATTGGCCCATTAGGGCAGCCACTTCTGCATTGCCAGAACTTGTACATTGCCACTGTTGCGTTGCATTGCCAGATGCATCACACACACACACTCAAAAAAGAAGGCAGGGATTTGCATACAATTTGCATTCGCCTTGAAAGCTGCCTTGAGCAAGTTTTACTCTTAATGGCAGCCTATAAATATTTTAAATAAATTAAATAAATATGCTAATTTATCTGTATAGGTGCGAATTTAGAAACAATTACCTCCTTTCAAGCACAAATATAGAGCGTCTCACCATAGTGGGGAAGACTGTGACCAAGTGCAGGCCTGGCACCACCAGTCAGCCCTGACTGAAGGCCCCAGGGTTCAGAAGAGACCCTCGGGACCTAACTCACTGGGCACTCTGGGCCTTGCCAACTGTGGGAAAAGAACCAAATGGGACCTTCTCCTCAGGGCCAGGCATTCTAACTGAGGTGGCCAGGAAAATGCCTGTGTTCCTGCTGTGACTTCTCACAAGGGCTAGAAAGTCTTCTCTCTCTCTCTCTCTCTCTCTCTCTCTCTCTCTCTCTCTCTCTCTCTTTCAGCTTTTTAAAAGACAACAACACTAAGATTAAAAAGTATTTCTAGATGCCACAGCAAACAGGGACAATGCTCCATCATCTTCACCCTGCTGTGAATTCCTGGCCATTTCTTCAGGGCATGGAAGGGTTTGCAACAGCGACATAACACACAGGTGGGGAACTTGAAGCTCTCCAGGTGTTGCTGGACTACAACTCCCATCATCCCTGGGGCAGAAGGGATTTGGAGTCCAACAACATCTGGAATGCCGCAGGTCCCCATCTCCAGAACTAATGCAATTTAGTTTGCTGAGTGTTGATGCAATGTGGTGATTTAAAACAGGGTGCAGAAAACCAATACAAGCTGTCAGTTCATCGACACAAAAAGCTTCCAGGTGATCTCTGCCAACCATCCCTGGCTTACAAGGGTACATTGTCCAAAACCATGGCTAGCGTTCAGCCAAGGCAGCTATATGACGTAAGATATACTGCCAAGTGCCAAATTCCTAACAATAACATTTACATATTGCATTACTCCAAGGACAATATACACTTAAAAAGTTCCCGCGGTGTATACAGAAAGGAATAATCATTTGTCTTTAACATTAAACAATGTCAATGGGTGCAATATAACCTTGCCGCTGGATTCTGCATGTGAACTTAATGAGCTTTTAAGGGCAATGTTGGCCGAGATGAAAGTTCCTCTGTACCCCGAGGTGTACCTAGCTAAGCCAGGTGCCATTGAATGGCCACAGGTGTCTGTGACAAAGCTCTGTAAATAGAACACCTTTGCCTCAGAGTGAAAATGGACACCCTGGAAATGATTTGAAAGCAGGGCAAGTTAGCAGCCCCAGCAATGCTGCCATTTTTTTTTCTGCTTACCAAGCTCTGCCTTCAACAATGCTGTCCATACTGATAGTTGCCAGCTCCATGTTTTGTTCCAATGCCAGTAATGGGTTGTCAGCTAATGGAGCTACAAACCAGGCCTTCCTTGCTGGGATGTTGAACACAGAGCCAATCGACACTTTGAGAAAAAGCATACGGTATAGCTCTCCTGGGACTATGCCGACGTTTGAAATTTGAATTCAAAATCTGAGCGACAAAAAAGTGGAAATCAGCAAATTTGGAAGCACATACTTTGGGTTGAATCCAGACTTCAATACTTCATAGGGCCATAGAATTGTAGAGTTGGAAGGGACCACAAGGGTCATCTAGTCCAGCCCCCTGAAATGCAGGGATCTTTTACCCAACATGGGGCTTGAACCCATGACCCTAAGTTTAAGAGTCTCATGCTCTACTGGCCAAGCTATGGAGCTTGATCTTAGGCCACACTGAAATCAAGAGGACAAGTTAATCGCAATGTAAGAAACCTCACTGAGTCCGATGCACACCATACACATAAAGCACATGACTTCTCCCCAAAAAAACCTGGGGTGCTTTGTTAAGGGTGCTGGGAGTTGTCACTCTGTGATGGGTGTGCTACATTTCCCATGATGCTTTGAGGGAAGCAAGATGGAGCAAGATACAGACATCCCCTTTTATAAGATCCTGGGGGAAACGTCAGCTACCTCCCCCTACCCCACAAAGAATGCTTCATGTACATATGCATTCTAAGTTTAAGTAAGATGCAGCTGAGCTCTTGCACATCTTATCTTGCTTAGCTCAAATACGTTCTCCATTTTGGTGATACTTTACAATATATATTGTAAAGTATATTGTACAATATATATATAAATTGCAAACATGACAAGCCATTCTTACTTATTTTTGCTGGCTTGTCCTTTTACAGAAAATTGATCAGAGCTGCATTAGCAGTCATTTTGATGTGTAGTCTAGACAACATTAAGACTGTTACTAAATATATCTAAACAAATGCTATTAAGTCAGCAAAGCATCAATGTCAGCCAACTGGCATTAGGAAAACCTCTGGTTAAAATGTAACTGATAGCAAATGGCCTGTTCTGCTTTTATAGTCTAGGGTTGCCTAAACGCTGAAACACAGCAGACCTTGGGAAGCCTTCGGGGTTTGCGTAAATATTAATCTTGAGTGGATTTACTGGATTACCTGGGTTTCATTCTTATTCTTTAAAGGCGTACAGCTGTAGAATATTTCGTTTGAATGGATGTGGCTTAGCCGTCATTTAGGAAACTTTAATTCGAAACGCCTATACCAGGCACCCCCAAACTTCGGCCCTCCAGATGTTTTGGACTACAATTCCCATCTTCCCTGACCACTGGTCCTGTTAGCTAGGGATCATGGGAGTTGTAGGCCAAAACATCTGGAGGGCCGCAGTTTGGGGATGCCTGGCCTATACTGTATGGCAGAAACTGGTTATGTCCTCTTGGCGTTTCTGGAGCTGATTGTTTGCTACAGAAGATAATAAATTTGACTTCTCTTTCTTTTAATTCTTTGCAGAATTTCATGGCATTTCATTAACGTCCACTTCCACATTCTATTAGAGCAGTGGTTTTCAACCAGTGTGCCGTGTCTTGAATGATGGTCAGGAGTGCCACAGGCAATGCTGACCTCTGTCCTTTTCCTTCCCTCCCTCCCTCCTTCGATGCCCTCTCATGTCTTCGCCTCCCAAAGGTTTGTTGCAGCAGCCCTGGCTACAAGCTCCCCAGGCAAATGATGCCTCTGGGGCTGGCTAAGAGGGGAGACCAGGGACAGCAGCTGCGGCTGCCCAGAAGACTTCCAAGGAGAGGGGAGAAGAGAGGAGGCTGAGGGAACAGTCCACAAGGAAGGGTGTTCGAAAAAGGGTGAGAGTTTGCTAGCTCTCCAGGCAAGAGGTGACATAACTGGCCTCCTGAGTCCCACAGGGGTGCTGCAGAAATAATGTAGTTGGTCAAGGGAGCCGTGGACTCAAAACGGATGAAAACCTCTGTATTAGAGGACAGATGAAATCAGCATTTGATAGAACCTCCCTCTGCAAATCTCAGTAAATTCCAGCAGGTAGGTTTGCAGCTAGTTTATTTTAAAAGGTGGTTAGGGGGGACCTTAGGTCCAGGAGGCCAGTGTGCTGTTTCTGACCCACAAGACTTTCTGTTCAGGCCTTGTTCCACCCCCCTCCTCCAGTTCTGATACCTAGCGCTCTTGCTTGTCCGACTGGAGATATCAAAACGTAAGAGACTTTTGTCTGGCTTTTGTGTAGTTGGACGATAGGCTATTGTACAAAGTTAAGAGTCACATCTATGACCCCCAACCACAATCTGGCCCTGATTGTGGTCCTGATGCTGAAGATGCGGCTATACTTCAAATGTCACACTTCTCTGGAATTTGCAGTGCAATCCTCTGGCCACACAAAAAGGTGTGTGCTTATTAATGAAAATAACATCCAGTGTTGCATTATGTTAGGGAAAGTTGTTTGCAAAAAAAAGTTTGCAAAAGGCGTATATTAGGAGGAATGCATGGATGTGAATTTTTGTGTTGACTTTGGGGGGGGGGCTGTAGCTCAGTGGTGGAACACCTGTTTCGCATGCAAAAAGCCCCAGAATTGATCCCCAACAATTTCAAGTAGGGCTTGGAGATGTCCCTGCTTGAAATCCTGCCGGTATTGACAGCAGTGGGTTAGATGGAACAATGACCTGATAGGGCAGCTTCCTATGTACCTGTAACACCTCCAAAGTGATGCAGTTGTCTTACCAGCTGAAACCCGGGGAAAGTACCGCTTACCAGCAAAGCCACTTGGGCCTCCAGTGGCATGGCTAGATCCACGAAGACCCCGAGGCTGCTTATGTGCTACTTTGGGGAAGCGCAACCCCATCCAGAGTAGGCAACTGGCCAGTTTCCCTGACACAAGTACCACTCACCCACAGAGCCAGGATTCGTGTTCACCTAACTTTTCATCATCCAGCACGTCACTGCATTCAGACAGCAGCCTAAGCCCTACACACCCTCTGCTGATTCAGATGTTGTGGAGAAATCAAGCAGGGTGTCGTCAGCATATTGGAGGCACATTGCCCCCAACCCCCTACTGCTCGCTCCCAATGGCCTGGGACACCCCATAGCATAACTGCCAACATTATCCCAATACTATTCTCTGCTTCATTGGTAGGCCTGGAGCCACGGGAAGATGGTGTACCCAATACCCACCCCACAGAGCATATTATATCAAAAGTTGCAGAAAGGTTGAGAAGGAGAAATGCTGCCTTGCTCTCAATAAAGGGCAACTCTCTCTGCCTTTTTCCTCCAAAAGAAGGCACTTGCCCAAACTAACAAGTTTTAAGCCGTCTTCTTCAGAAATGGCCACACTGCTTTCTCTTTCAAGGGACCAGAGACCACTTCTTCACACACTGAGGTGTCAACTACGCTCCGGAACAATTGGGACTCGTTGCTTTCAGCAGAAACCAGGATTTGCTAACTTAGTCTGGATCTGATACGTAGGTGTCCTATTTAAAAAATCATTTTTAACAGTGTTTCCCAACCTTGTGCCTCCAGCTGTTTTCGGACTACAATTCCTAACATTCCTGACCACTGGTCTTGCTAGCTAGGGATGATGGGAGTTGTAGTCCCAAAACATCTGGAGGCACAAGGTTGGGAAACACTGATTTTCAAAAATGCTACCCTGAGCTTTTCTGCTTCTACAAGGGGAAACCCCAGAAAACGATGAATGAGTCTTTTTTAAAAAATAAAAAAGCAAAACCCACCAAGACCCCTGTTATTTGCATGATACATCACCCACTCCAAGGAAGTCTCAGGTCTGCAAAACCTCCCCCATTCCATACACCAAGACCCACCCAAAAGGAGAGTGGTATGACTGTAAGCTAACTTCATTGCCCTATTTACATTTTTTGTACATTAAAAATAATAATAGGGCTATGATGAATCTCCTTCCTCTTGACTCCTATTTTGAGCTGTGATATTTTAATCTTTGCCGTTCTTGCTGGAGCTGAGGAGATGAATGTGCTGGGTGACAGAGCTCAGAGGAAACAGTATAAATAAAGCAAAGTGGCGCTCTGACATCTGAAATTTTATAGCTTTTTTTTATTGTAGCCTAAGCATAAACAGAGCGCAGCTGTGTTATACTTAATGTTCAAAGTGTTCCCTCTGCTCCAGCCCCCTACTGCTTTTAGAGAAATTGCTCTGGTAGGGGGATACCCTCCCCTACACACACAAGCATATAGACACACACACACACGCAACTTCCAGTACACAAAAGTGCAATTGCATAACTGTCTTCTCAGAGTAAGACCCATTGTTTCCAATGAAGCTCGCTCCCTGGTACATGGGAGTATAGTATCACAGCCTAAGCACAGAACTTCCCTTAAAATAAATGAGGTTTCCTCCCTACTGAGGAAAAAAAAATGTGATATTGCTGTCTCAATCTGCTTCCCCATGTTCGACACGCAACCACTAGTGGTCTGCTTGTCAACCCTTTATTAATATACAGTAACCATAAAATAAAAATATGAAATGCAAAATGAATCAGCAAATGCAACCGTAAAATAACACCTTACAGCTACAGCAAGTTAAAAATCCCTATAAACTGTACTTTGAACACAATTTTATTTCTTCATCAAGTTGGGCATAATGTTTTATGTGCTTCGATGTTTCCCTGAGGGTTGTGAAACTGCAAGTACAGTGGACACTCGGGTTGCAAACATGATTTGTGCAGGAGGAACGTTCGCAACCCGCAGCATTTGCTACCTTCATCTGCACACACGCGGGTCACAATTCAGCGCTTCTGCGCATGCGCGCGTGCCGAGATCCGGAAGTAATCTGTTCTGGTACTTCCGGGTTCGGCACGGAGCGCAACCCGAAAAGACGCAACCTGAAGCGGCTGTAACCCGAGGTATGACATCGGTCTGGAAAGCAAGTCAAATGAGGAACGATTGAAGGAGCTGGGTATGTTTAGACTGGAAAAGAGGAGACTGAAAGGAGATACAATGGCCATCTTCAAATATCCAAAGGGCTGTCACATGGAAGATGGAGCAAGCTTGTTTTCTCCTGCTCTGGAGGGCAGGACTTGAGGCAATGGCTTAAGGAGACTCTGACTGAACATCAGGAAGAACTTTCTGACAGCAAGAGCTGTTGAATAGTGAAACAGGTCTCCCTCGAGATGTTGTGGACTCTCCTTCATTGGATGGCCAACTGTCATGGATGCTTAGCTGAGATCCCTGAATTGCAGGGGGTTGGACTAGACTGCCCTCAGAGTCCCTTCCAACTCTACAATGATATGATTCTATGTCTTCAGGAGTGGGGATGCTGTGTGGAGTCTGAAGATGTCTCTCCAGTGTCTGGGTCAGGCTGGGATTCTGACACTTAGCAATCAAGGCTTCACATTGTGGAGAAGCCATGATGTGTTGTGCTGTGTGCCTGGATCCTTCCTGCTCCCTACCCACCCACCAGGGCGGACTTTTGTGCTGTATGCACAGACACCACAGAGGGTTGGTGTGGAACAGACCTCAGGGTGCAGCTGTTTTACATGTCCCTCTTTGCATGCCGCCTTTACTCCAAACTAGAAGGATTGGGTGGGGCTTATGTTTCATATCGGATTAACAAACTGCATCCTTCAGGAGGTGTGTGACCTCATCGAGATTCGTGGAGTTTGCTCCCCTGTGATTGACTCAAATTCAGCTCCATTTGTGCGATCTATAATTTCATAGAGACGCTTCTGTCAAAACATACCACTACTCAGGAACGGATGGGTTTAAGGAAACACATCTGTAATGTAAATAACCTCTGAAGTCTCTTAAAATACACTAACAGGCTGGGGAGGTTATTTACATTGCACGTGTAAACATGTCCAGCGGGAGGACAGGAGGGGTAGACACGGCGAGGGCTCGACCACCTTCAAAACTGAGATGAGCGAACTACCCTTTCTCTAAAGCAGCCTCCACCAACCTGGTGCCCTCCAGAGGAAGACTACAGAGAGTTTGGACTACAACTCCCAGTAAACATGCCCATTGGTCAAGGGTGATGAGAGTTGTGGTCTAAAAACATATGGAGGGCATCAGGTTGGGAAAGCCCTGTGCAGCGCTTGTCTGAGGCCCAGGGTAGGAGTCCCCTGTCAGCTGGGAGGCACGGGGCTCTATTGGCATGGCAGAATAAGTCGAGCAGGTACAGATAGCAGACAGGATGTGATACCATTGGGAAAGCATTTGGATTGGTTGCCCATCTGCTACCCGGTCAGGCTCAAAGTTCTTGAATTAATTTTCAAAGCCCTGAACAACTGGAGTCCAAGGAACCTTAGGGACCACCCAAACCATTATACTCCTGATCAGTTGCTGGGATCACCTGTAGGAGCATCCGTGGTTGTCCCCAGAGCTAGTAAGGCTCATCTGATGTCAACACAACCATATTATCAGCTCAGTTTCTTCCAACAGAGATTCAACAGGCATCCTCTCTATGCATTTCTAAATGTTTGCTTAAAACTTTTCTATGCCACCAGGCTTATGTAGCTAATTAAAGGCGGGTGGGCAGGGGGGGGTTATGATTTACAGCTAGGCTGTGATATGTGATATTGGTTTTTATGTGGCTTTTATTTTGTGTGCAGTTTTTTAAAAAAATTTTAAAAAAATGAAATTGCAGGATATAAATATTTTTTAAACAAACAAACACCGTCTACAATGACAAGTCCTGAGGTTTTATAACGAATTTTACAAAATAAACAAAAGCATAGGAAATTTAGTGGCCATAGGTGTAGTGGAGAGAGGCCTCAATCAAACCTAAGGCAGCAAAAACCAACTTGAAGCTCTTATAATGGATTAATACATCAGATGCCAGTGGAAGCTCCCAGTTCCTCCTTTCTTCAGAAATTCTGGTCCTCTACAAGGGGAGTAGCAAAGGACAGAATGAAATATTTTCTTCCTCTTCACTTTTCAGAGACTAGGGGGGTGGAGACAGCCATTCTCACCGAGATCACAACCTGACCATGACAAGCTGCTAACAGAACATGTACATATGACTTAGGAGTGTTAAATGAGCTTGAGTATTCCGCCATAGATCTCCTGTAATGCCATCAAAATCATACAGCTGGTAGAAGTGAAATAGGTGTTATATTCCATCCACAACCTTTTTGTCCGCAAGTGATATAATTTTTTAAAAATAATCAATCCAGAACAGAAGTTGGGAAGCTTTTTCAACCCAGGGGGCCACATTCCCTTCTGGATAAGTTTTTTGGGGCCACATGTCAGTGGTGGGTGGGGTCAGAGGCAAATGTGGGTGGAGCAGCAAATAATAATAATAATAATAATAATAATAATAATAATAATAATAATAATCCTTTGAGGATTAGGCTGGTTTCTACAGCCACCTCCATCCAGACAAGCAAGAGGCATTCTTTCCTGCATGGTAGGTAACAAGAAAGCACTTAGATCTACATGGCTCCCCCCCCCCCCGGCCGCCCCTTATCATCCTCCTGCTTCTGTATCATGAGACTACTCCCTTTGGCATTTAATCATCCATAGAAGTCTTTTATTGCTTCCCATACAACACCACAATGAACATAATCCCTTCGTTAAGTGCCAATTAATTATTAAAAAAGCACTCATTGGGGATTAACAATCATGAAATAGATACTGTTCTATTAGTTGTTAATCCTCAATAAATCTACTTGTAGTAGGCATTTGTATTTCAAGTATGAGTGAGCTGGTCTAAATTAATCTAATTTCTAATTTTTGTATGTTGGTGAGATGATGGTTATTATGGGAAAGATGTGTGCTTCTCAATGTTTTAATCTGTTTGGCCACTTTTGTTGTTGTTGTTTAGTCGTTTAGTCATGTCCGACTCTTCGTGACCCCACGGACCATAGCACGCCAGGCACTCCTGTCTTCCACTGCCTCCCGCAGTTTGGTCAAACTCATGTTCGTAGCTTCGAGAACACTGTCCAACCATCTTGTCCTCTGACGTCCCCTTCTCCTAGTGCCCTCAATCTTTCCCAACATCAGGGTCTTTTCCAAGGATTCTTCTCTTCTCATGAGGTGGCCAAAGTATTGGAGCCTCAGCTTCACGATCTGTCCTTCCAGGGAGCACTCAGGGCTGATTTCCTTAAGAATGGATAGGTTTGATCTTCTTGCAGTCCATGGGACTCTCAAGAGTCTCCTCCAGCACCACAATTCAAAAGCATCAATTTGGCCACTAGTAACTATTTAACACAGACACCTATCGGAGATAGTCTCTTTTTCATACAGGCACACCTTTACATTCATAGCTGCTTGCTTCAAGAGTGGGGAAACTGTGTCCCTCCAGGTGGCTTGGACTTCAACTCCATTCCTACTTGACTATGGGGGGGTGATAAGAGGTGGAGGTGATAGGAGTTGTGGTACAAAATTTATGAAGGGCACCAAACGTGCATAAAGGTAAAGGTAAAGGGACCCCTGACCGTTAGGTCCAGTTGCAGATGACTCTGGGGTTGCGGTGCTCATCTCGCTCTATAGGCCGAGGGAGCCGGCGTACAGCTTCCGGGTCATGTGGCCAGCATGACTAATCTGCTTCTGGCAAACCAGAGCAGCACACGGAAACACCGTTTACCTTCCTGCTGGAGTGGTACCTATTTATCTACTTGCACCTTGACGTGCTTTCGAACTGCTAGGTTTGCAGGAGCTTGGACTGAGCAATGAGAGCTCACCCCATTGCAGGGATTCGAACCGCCGACCTTCTGATCGGCAAGCCCTAGGCTCTGTGGTTTAGACCACAGCGCCACCCCTATACACCGCATAGCCTTCCAGGTAATAGCATATGCTATACCTCAATATAAACCAGTCTGGACCCTGAGATTACCACCTGAGCCTCTTCTTTGTGTGCCTCCTCAGTGAGAGTTCTGGATGGTGGCAACAGGAGAAAGGGCCTTTTCTTCCGTGGCTCCCCATCTCTCCCCAGGGAGGTTCATCTGGTGGGCTCATTATATATCTTTAGGCAGTCCTCTATCCACATATCTTGGAGCAAGCCCTATTGTCCTTGGTGGGGCTTACTTCTGTGTAGGCACATATAGGATTGCTCTATTAGTTGTGTGTCAGAAGCTGTGCCTGTAGTACTGGTTAAGAGTGTACCCATCTCTAACTTTTTCTGGGTGGCTTATCTTTAGGCAGCTTTGCCCATAATGGGCAGCGTTCCTGTCCCCCTCAGCCATATTTCTCTTTACAAGTTGTTTCCCAAGAGAAAAAGAATCCCAGCAGGTAACAAGGAGTTTTGCAGGAATTACAAATCAGAGATGATGTTTGCCACTTTGATCAATGGAAGTGATAAATATAACTAGATACTTGAGCTCATATTGAAGTTTTAAGAGGCCCCTTGATGGCCGGCTCTGACATGCAGAGGTAAATGTTGGCAAAAAGACTCATAATTCATGGGAGGTGAGACCTTACTGCTATAAATAGACGTAAATGTGTGTATCGCGGCCCGTTAAAATTTAGCAAAAAATCCACATGTGTGGCAGTGGATGCATGCAGATGTTAAGGGTTTTGCAGGTATCTGCGCTCAGAAAAGCATCTAGAATGCACAGTAGCCTCGAGAGGAGGATCACTGGATCCATGTTTCCAAAAACTAAGATTGGATGAGTAATACAACACCTAATTAAATCAACTTCGCATGTGCTGCTCAAATGGATTCAGATCTACATTGCTTTCATAGAGAAATGTGTGTGTTTTTGAGTGGGGAGCATCATCATCACCCCCACCCTCACAGCAAAAGAATAAACGGCAGCACTTAAGCCAATTGTGGATAAAATATTGTGCAGGCGATACACAACAGTGATTTGAATATGAGTCATGAAAAAAGCTTTTTTTCTTTTTGCGCAGATAACTGTCCCAAACACACAATTGCGGGCCAGAATGCTGGAAGACTGAAGCATTTACAGGAATTAGCGGGATGTCGGGAGGAAACAGTCAGTACTGTCACATCAGAATCGGCCTGCATGGAATTGTCTCTTCACATAACGAAAGCAAAATCGAGACGAGCTTCAGCAAATCACTTAATGTGGAATGCGAATGTCTCAACATGCAGGCCATGCCGCTGAGATCTTTGCATTTTCTAAAGAGAACCTTCTCTTGTAATTTCTGCTTTCCTGGGGGGCTTATAGTGTTGTGACTAGGCAAAGTGAGATGACATTTCTATAGTTCTTTTTCCTCTGGTGGGACAAGCAAAACATATTTAATGCGTAGGGGGATGCTTGCTTAAATTATTACTAAAATGGGGGTTTTTTTTAGGGCTGGTGATGCTAGGAACTTAAAGGACTCGGGACACAGGCCCACAACAATGATTTACATATGCTCATTTTTATGTACCCATGCCTCTGGGCGTGGATGAAGGTGGCGGCTGACTGGGGTCACACAAGCTTTGCATTTCATGGTGTGCCTAGTCTATATGAAAATATTTTAACGGGAAGTTTTAAAAAAGGAAGGAAAGGCAGGAAGAGCAGCAGGGCTCTGCAAAAAGAATCCAGGGCTCAGCACTCTTTAGACCATCCTATAACAAGACCCCTGGCTGCAATGCTTCTCAGGCACACCTACCCAAATGGGTGGGTGGATCAATTGTTCAGTAGTTTGAAATGGAGCTTGCACATTATAAAGAAGCCTGACTTCTGTAAATGGGTGTGTCCTTCTCTGTAGTTAGGCTAGGTCAGGCATGGCCAAACTTGGCCATGCAGATGTTTTGGGGCTACAACACCCATCATCCCTAGCTAACAGGACCAGTGGTCAGGGATGATGGGAACTGTAGTCCCAAAAAATCTGGAGGGCCACGTTTGGCCATAATAATAATAATAATAATAATAATAATAATAATAATAATAATTTATTATTTATTATTTATACCCTGCCCATCTGGCTGGGTTTCCGCAGCCACTCTGGGCGGCTTCCAACAGAAAAATAAAACACAATAATCTATTAAACATTAAAAGCCTCCCTGAACAGGGCTGCCTTCAGATGTCTTCTAAAAGTCTGGTAGTTGTTTTTCTCTTTGACATCTGGTGGGAGGGCGTTCCACAGGGCAGGCGCCACCACCGAGAAGGCCCTCTGCCTAGTTCGCTGCAACTTGGCTTCTTGCAATGAGGAAACCGCCAGAAGGCCCTCGGTGCTGGACCTCAGTGTCCGGGCAGAATGATGGAGGTGGAGACGCTCCTTCAGGTATACTGGGCTAGGCTTTTGGTAGGGCTTGGCCTGACTATAGACAGATAGAGTTGGTCTCACTCGGCAGAGCTTTCCAAACTATGTGTCACGACACCTTAGTGTGTTGGGCTGAAGTGTGTAGGTGTGTCACCAAATGCTCCCCACACTCCTCCCAGCACTGGAAAGGGGCCAGTTTAACCTCCTAGTAAAACTAAAGCGTGTCATCAACATGAAAAGTTTGGAAAGCTCAGCTAGGGCTTCTGTAATGGATGCCTCCAGGTCAGAGCAGAGGTGGTTTTAGGGTGGCATGAATAAGTGCAGCGGAGCTGGGTGTCGTGCTGCAGGGGCACCACAACAATGCTGTAGAATGGAACACGAGGGGTGAGTTTTAGCACTGCACAGGGTGCCACTGCTATTTGAGAGCCCAAAGTCAGGGGATGGGGCACCCTTGGAGGACACTGACACCAAAGGCTTGTCTTTCTGAAGTGTTCCAAGTTACCTCGGCTGAAGCAGGGGCAACCAAGGGAAATTCTGCAAGGGCAATGCCCACGGTGTTGAAGAAGGTGGTCCGTCAGTAACAGCTGTTTGAAAATAGTGATAGGCTAATCTGTCCATTCCAGTTTCTCCCAGCTTCTCCAGGCTTAAATACAGTTCACAATTCCACATAAATTTGCAATTAAGCCGCTATGGAACTTCATCAGCATTTTAGTGTGAATTCCTCCTAATATACACATCTTTGCATGCAATTTTGCCCAATATGCACATTTTTGCAAAGCAGTCCACCCCATATAAAGCAATTTTGTATACTATTTTCAACAATTATATATGCATGCTTTGTTTAGTCATTCAGTCGTGTCCAATTCTTCGTGACCCCATGGACCAGAGCACGCCAGGCACTCCTGTCTTCCACTGCCTCCCGCAGTTTGGCCAGACTCATGTTGGTGGCTTCGAGAACACTGTCCAACCATCTCATCCTCTGTCGTCCCCTTCTCCTTGTGCCCTCCATCTTTCCCAGCATCAGGGTCTTTTCCAGGGAGTCTTCTCTTCTCATGAGGTGCCCAAAATATTGGAGCCTCAGCTTCAAGATCTGTCCTTCCAGTGAGCACTCAGGGCTGATTTCCTTCAGAATGGAGAGGTTTGATCTTCTTGCAGTCCATGGGACTCTCAAGAGTCTCCTCCAGCACCATAATTCAAAAGCATCAATTCTTTGGCGATCAGCCTTCTTGATGGTCCAGCTCTCACTTCCATACATCACTACTGGGAAAACCATAGCATTAACTATACGGACCTTTGTCAGCAAGGTGATGTCTCTGCTTTTTAAGATGCTGTCTAAGCTTGTCATTGCTTTTCTCCCAAGAAGCAGGCATCTTTTAATTTCATGAGAAAAGCAAAATCTCTCACTGCCTCCATTTCTTCCCCTTCTATTTGTCAGGAGGTGATCGAACCAGTGCCCATGATCTTAGTTTTTTTGATGTTGAGCTTCAGACCATATTTTGCACTCTCCTCTTTCACCCTCATTAAAAGGTTCTTTAATTCCTCCTCACTTTCTGCCATCAAGGTTGTGTCATCAGCATATCTGAGGTTGTTGATATTTCTTCCGGCAATCTTAATTCCGGTTTGGGATTCATCCAGTCCAGCCTTTTGCATGATGAATTCTGCATATAAGTTAAATAAGCAGGGAGACAATATACAGCCTTATCGTACTCCTTTCCCAATTTTGAACCAATCAGTTATTCCATGTCCAGTTCTAGCTGTAGCTTCTTGTCCCACATAGAGATTTCTCAAGAGACAGATGAGATGATCAGGTACTCCCGTTTCTTTAAGAACTTGCCATAGTTTGCTGTGGTCGACACAGTCAAATGCTTTTGCGTAGTCAATGAAGCAGAAGTCAATGCTAGTCTATGCATTTTTTTGGGACACATTGCCTGGCTGGAGGACTGCATTGCGTAATTCAAAGAGCAAATGACGAAGAATGGCTGTGTTTTGGCTCAGGTACCGTTTAGGGAAGTGTGAATGATGCAGGTTTGCCTGTAAATGTGAACCGAACTGGATTCCTTCCTCCCCATCCCTATCAGCAACCCGACATCCTCCTGATATAGAAAGTTGAAATGTGAAAAGCTACCTCAGCTGGAAGTGCCCATTGCTCAGGGATGTGGAGGAAATGAATGGAAGACAATTAATGGAGGAACAAGAGCAAGGGTCAGCGAGTTGGATGTTTGAGAATATCCTGTAACTGCAGCCACATAACCTTCTTCTTAGCTCATGCAAAGTAGGATTCAGCTAAGTGTCAAAAATGAAAAAAGGTCCTGTTTTTATTTTTGTTCCTTTGAAAGGACACAGTCATTACAGGAAGTCAGGTTAGCCGTGCAGAGTCCCCCACCCCACCCCTTGCTCTCAGACGTGTCAGAGATGTGCCCCCCGAGGGTCAGTCTTTCATTTGCCTCTGCTAATTCTCCGTTGCTTGTTAGCTCTCCATTGTAAGCCGTGCTCCTCAGCCGGGCACACTCCCAGTTCCCTGCTCTAGCCAGACTCTCCATGTAAATAGTGTTTATGTTAAGGAAGTCATGTTCTGTGTGACTGGTGCACATTGAAACTGATGTTGTTGTCACTTTAGATTAAGGTCTCGGCCTAGCAAAGGAGGCAATTGGAGCAGGCAGCCGAGTGGCCGAATGAAATATTCATTTCATTTCATTTAAAGCTGCCCTTGTCTCCATTGTGCCACTGCTGGTACAGCTGGTTAACCCTTGTTGGTGCCTGTCTCTCACTCACCTCTTCCAACCAAAATCCTACCAGGGTGAACGGAGCAGTCAAATCACATTCCTTCCTTTTTAAACAATATTATTATTATTATTGACCATAGAACATTATAAATATACACTGTTTAGAGATGTATTCTCTCTGTTACTTAAAGTGTGGAATTTTAGGAGCAGCTGTACTGAAATCGGAAGTCACAGTTTTATGTAATAAAGATTGATTGTCGCTGAGATGCAAAACACTCTGAGATTTCTTGAAATGTAAAGTGGCATGCAAGTTAAGTACGTACCAATTAAATTGCCTTTAAATTAACTTCCCTATACGGTATAAACATATCAATCGATACTCATGTAATCTAAACCACATGATTTCATTCCTATGACTACATCAAGAGTGTTTCTCCTGCACTGTTTCGTTTATTTATTAAAATACCTGCATACTACACTACCATCTCATAAAAATACCAGAGTGGTTTATAACAAATTATACCTGTACTGTACAATAAACCCACATAGAATCCCAGGTCATCGGTTAACTATTAGAAGATGTTTTCTTAACCATCTTTGCAAGCCTGACAACGCACAGAAGTTTTCAACAAATATTTAAAGATTAAAATAGAAGGCGCCTGTTGAATCTCTGTTGGAAGAGCCTTCCACAGGACTGTGTTGATGACATCAGGGACTCTACTTTGTGCTGATGTCAAATAAGCATCACCAACTCGGGGGATGACCAACAATGCTTCTTCAGATTGATCTCTTTGATCAAGCTGGGATATAAGAGTTCAGGCAGTCTACCTTGGACACAAGCTGTTCAAGACTTTGTAAATTGATACAAGGACCTTGGACACGGATTGGTAAGAGGTCAGCCAATGTAGATGTTTTAACAATGGCGTCACATGTTGCCAGCAATATGGCGGTCGCATTCTCCACCAGCTGGAGCTTCCAGACCAAGACCAAGGGCAGTAGTCCAGCCCTGAGGTTACCTACACATGAACTACAGTCGTCAGGCTATTCCCTTCTGAATGCACAGAGTGGGGAGGATGTGAACAAACTATATGCATGAGTTGCATAGGATTTCTGATTAATCATTTCGACTTCAAAAACTAGACTGCAATATTTGGAATTCTGAAATCCCAGTAGAAATTCCGGTAGGGAAGAAGATCAGAAGTGTCCCTGTTTGCTAAGCCCTTGACCACAAAAAGAAAGAGCTATATAGGCAGAGAACGATTCCTAGTTTCTTCGCCCACAGACCCCTGCAGAAGCAGAAATTGGTTTCTCCTCGTGTCGAGTCAAAAACCTTCAAAGTCCATTCAGATCAAAGGAATCTTACCTAAAAACCCCTGAATTTTGAAGAGGCTCCGATTAGAAGCTCCAGCTTGGACTCTTAATACTCTCTTCTGCTGAATTATTGCCAAAGGAAAATGTCATGAATTCCTTAATAGCAATGGCTGGAGACTGAAATAAACCAGGTGAGACCAAATAAAAGAAATAAGAAGATACCTGGGACTTCATAAATACTGATACTCCTACGGCTTGGAACAATTCATACTTTTGCAGATACATTTTGCCAGGATTTTCTTCTTCTTCTTCTTCAAAGAGAAATACACTGCTCACAGATTTGCATTTAATAGTAATTAATTTCGGGGGGGGGGGGCTTTAAAAAAAAAACCTGCTGCAAGACCGAGTTTTCTTGTTATGACCTTTTTAAAACAGTGTACCAGCCTTCAGGATTTCATGTAGGTGGGTATTATCTAAAGACGCTGAGTCGCCGCAGAGCATTCCATTGTTATGCATGAAAAAGCACCAGATAGGGAGGGCCGCATGCCCACATCTCACTAAAGCCACTGAGCTCAAACTAAGATTATATCTTCAAAAGCTTCCCTCAACATGTTGCAAGATAGGGTCCAATAATTATACAATGCACCATATAAATATACACGGAGAGAGGAGGAGAAGGAGGAGAGGGAGGGGAGAGGGAGGGGGAAAACACTTGTAATCTCAGCAAGGCACAATTTAGCCTGGAGTAAATTACTCACTATTTGTCTCGTACATTTCAAGTAGTCGAAACGCTCCCTACTACAGTAAACCTTGCAACAGCCATGTAAGGTACTGGAGGCTGGTCCATTAGGGTGAAGAGGATGCACCGTCCCCCGTCCCAACCTCAGTCTGCCAACCCCCAGCTGCTTGTCTTCTTACTTCCAACAGCCTTCCTCATGTGTTGCCCTTGTAGAACTCAACAGGGTGTGGAAGGAAGAGGAAAAAAAATAGAATTAACTGGCTCCACCTGTCTCTGGTTCCACCCACTGTTAGTCTCCCTGCCTTCTGCCCTACTGGTCCCCCTACTGGTCCCCAAAGGCACCAGACACCACCATCGTAAGGTATGATAGTGTGATCACTCTCCCTGTTTTCAAAGTTGGTCCAATGCAGGCATCCCCAAACTTCGGCCCTCCAGATGTTTTGGACTACAATTCCCATCTTCCCCGACCACTGGTCCTGTTAGCTAGGGATCATGGGATTTGTAGGCCAAAACATCTGGAGGGCCGAAGTTTGGGAGTGCCTGGTCCAATGCATGCATAAAACGTGCTGTTCCTGGGAATGATCTGGCCAGGGGGAGTTCCTTGCATAATAGAGAATAGCCCCCCTTGCACCACCCAAAAAACAAAAAGCAGAAAACCTGTGGGGATCGAGGGTTGCCCATGGTTTGCCTGGGACAAAGTTGCCTTAAGGGCCATCGGTATCTATATGCATGTACCCAAAACTTCAGATTGAAATCAAGGTTTAGAGGCTTGGATGCACACATAGACTGAATGCTCCTGCGGCAAGGGATGGTCTGGGGGTGGAAAGTATGCAAAATAGCCTGGTTTCTGAAAGTTTTGCTTTGAGCGTTTTGTCTGCTTATATTCCGAATTCAGAGAAAAAAAATCATCAGCCATGAAACCGCATGACACAGAAGGGGAAACAGGCTTATACCAGCAACGAGCAAAGAGTCTTGCTGGATGAGGCCAAAGGCCTATCCAGTCTAGCAACCCATCTCTAATTAGATGCCTATGGGACGTCTACGGGCAAGACATGGGGGCAAAATAGCCCTCCGATGCTTTTGTCCCTAGAAACTGTTACATGCCTTCCCCGAGCTACAACCTTTCCCCATACTGACGTTTGAGAAGATGCTGGTCTCCTCTATTATATTATGGTAGCTTCATGCTTACCATGGGATCCTAGAAGGCTGGTTTCTTATACCAAATCAGACCAAGGATTCCTCTGCAAATGTAATAACCCTGCAAGATCAGGCAGCCTGACTTCAGGTGCAGCAAAGGGCACAGACTCATCTCCAGGGCTTCTGTATGTGGGATAGTGGGGCCAGGGTGCCATTTTGTCTTTGGCATCGGGCAGCAAAATGCCTTTGGTCCAGATTCTTCACATACAGAGAACCATGTGTGTCCCAGATAGGCATTGACTGCCATCGTTTTCCACCTCAATTTCCCCCACCCTCGAAACCAGCCCAAGCCCTCCTGTGTCTTTAAAAGGCACCCAAATAAACAGACTGAAACCTGGGAGTTTTGCACCCCATGGCTGCATTCACAGCCAGCCACCATAATTAAACAACAGAGTTTCATTTACACAGGCTTACGTTCTTCTAAATCTCTACCTTTGCAGATCTCTTTTCCCTTTGAAATGTATCCGAGTATTATTATCCTTGAATACACATGGAAATACAGCGCGGTGAATCTATAATAAGAGCTTCGCCCGGTTCTGCGGCACTGAATTGTGCGTGAGCGCGTTTGATTAAATGTCCAAATTACTCCCACTTAAAACAGCATCTGCATACGGGCAAAGATGCGGAGCTACTTAAAAATCAGTTTTTAACAGCTGACCCCAGCCTCTCGGCAAGTATAATGCAGTCTCTCCCCAGGGGAAATGCAGGGTCGTGAGCTAATACCCACGTCCTTTGACCTCATGCCAGGGAAGGCTGAGCGCCTGAGTGTTTTCCAGGTGGCAAGTTCACCCGCCCTCCCACCGCAATGCTGTTCGGTTTCCAAGTGACTGGGGAGCAATCAACGTCATGCGCTGCGCAATCCATCTGCATGCCAGCTTCCTGGCCAAAGGGTGGAGGTCAGCAGGGAGAGACAATTGGGCAGTGAGGGTGGATATATAGCTCAGAAAGAAACTGAAAGGGGTGGGGGGTGGCATAGTTGACAGAAGTTATTTTTAGCACTTGGAGCATTCAGAATCACCCCATGATGTGCCAATGGATTGGCTTCCACGCGGCTGTTTCCAGCTGAGTACAATGTGGGAGGCAGCACTTACAGAACATCGCAGAGAGCTTGTTGAATGCATGTCGCCACCAAGCCAGCTTACAGTGCTCTCCACCCTACTGTGGAGGGTGGGCCACCAAGCCCACCTTGGTTTTTTAAAAAAATAGATATAAGAAAAGCTTCTGTTTCAAAAGCCTTGTATTGTTTCAAAAGCCCTTTTGCTGTGCTTTCAAGTCTTGTAAAAACAAAACATTTCCCATTTCCAAAAAACTAGTTGTTGCCCTTCTAATCTAATTTGCAATCCAATTTCTTAATTTTGGCTGCTTTCCCTATTTCAGCAAGCCAGTTCTACTTGTGCACGCTCTCTCTCTCTCTCTCTCTCTCTCTCTCTCTCTCTCTCTCTCTCTCATGCAAAATGTATTGATGCATGAATGCTTGCAGCAAAAGATGTGTGTGGCGCCCGTACTTTTAACCAAACTCCATGTGGAAAAAGCACATCACTTTTGAACTGCCCATCAGGATCGGGACCTACGTGTCGGGGGAGGGACTTTTAGCACTTTCCTCTACTGCTCCATGTTCCAGATCAGGCATCCCCAAACTGCGGCCCTCCAGATGTTTTGGCCTACAACTCCCATGATCCCTAGCTAACAGGACCAGTGGTCGGGGACATAGCTGCCAAGTTTTCCCTTTTCTCGCGAGGAAGCCTATTCAGCATAATGGAAAAGCCCTTAAAAAAAGGGATAACTTGGCAGCTATGGTCGGGGAAGATGGGAATTGTAGTCCCAAAACATCTGGAGGGCCGAAGTTTGGGGATGCCTGTTCCAGATCAACCTTCTCACCCCTGGAGCTGCTATTTGCTATAGAAGACTACTGCCCACTGAAACCGATGGAAGCTTCCCCTTCATGACAAAGAGCATCTGGTCCTGTGGCAATTCCAATTGGCAGGGACATTTGGAGGGTCTGCACCCTTGATCTGGCCCTGCCTTCTGGTGGGCTTCCCTGAGGCAATTGGTAGCCACTATGGGAAACAGGATGCCTTGCTATATAGGAGTCGCCAATGTTTCTGACTCGGCAGGCACATTTGGAGTACTGAGTACGTGCTTTGGGTTCCATCCACAAAATGGCTGAGGTGGGCTCGTGGCATAACACAAAATGGCCGCTGCATTTAAAAGAGCAGAGAAAAAGAGAGGGCCACAAAATGGCGTTGACATATGACCGCACTCCCTGACAGAAGAATAAAAGTTTTTCTCAGCAGGATGGTGCGCATCCAGTCCTGAGATCTAGTGGAACATGGGCATGCCTGAGGTTGGTATGTTTAATGTAGGAGAGGCTGAGCCAGTGCAAACAGCAACTGAACAGTTTCTCATGCAGTGTGCGTTTTGGGTGGGATGTACATATTCTGAGACCTTTCCTGGGGGCCACAGGGGGCAGAGGGATCATCTTCTCAAGGGGGCACAACATGATGTCCTGACATTGTGCATGTGACGTCACAGGAGCCAAGGAGTGTTGCCCAACACCCCCTGAACATTGAGGGCACCCAGCCCCCTCAAAGAATGGGGGGGGGAAATTCCCCAGCCCCTAGCAGCTCGCACATATGATAGGAAACCCAGCCAGAGGGGTTGGGTATAAATAATAAATTACAGTGGTACCTCGGGTTACAGACGCTTCAGGTTACAGACTCCGCTAACCCAGAAATAGTACCTCGGGTTAAGAACTTTGCTTCAGAATGAGAACAGAAATTGTGCAGCGGCAACGGGAGGCCCCATTAGCTAAAGTGGTACCTCAGGTTAAGAACAGTTTCAGGTTAAGAACGGACCTCCAGAACGAATTAAGTTCTTAACCCAAGGTACCACTGTATTATTATTATTATTATTATTATTATTATTATTATTATTATTTAGGTGGGCACAACTTGTGCTCATGGGCACTGCAATGGCAACCTCTGAGTTAAGTCTCTGATGTGATCTAACAGGGCTCGTCTTACGGGGGTGGTGTTGGAGATCGTAAGGTTAGGTGTTGGGTCAATTATCCCTAAAAGATTCCGGAAGAGCCTACAAATATATAAAACAAACTAATGATGATGATGAACTATATATTGCCACATTGCTTTTAAAAAGGATCTCCAACCTAAAGACAAGTGGCAGCGTAGCTTTAAGGATAGAGAGATAAATGGCTGTCTCTAGCCTCCCCTTTACCTTCTTTTTTAAAGGTAATACCTTAATTTGCATAGTAATAACCCAATTATCGTAAGATTAGGCAACGGGAATCTCATTATTCCTATTCCTACCAAACAGTCGATATTCCATTCAATATCTTTTAATCTTACCTACCTTAAAACATAATTATTCCAAATAAATGCTCATTCATCTTTAATGCAATTTCTTTAATAAGGTTGGGGGGGGGAGAGAAAAGAAAATCTCCTGGTAATTGTTAGCTTTCCCAGCACTAATATATCAGTGGTTAAACACTAACGGGGGTAGGAAGATATTTTTTATAGTGTTTTCAGAGAGAAAACCCAGCATCAAGTCCCAAAACATGTGCAATGAATGGGATGTGTGTCCCTTGGCATGTGCCTGCTGCCAAGTGGAATTGGGGAGGGGGGCAACCCCTTCAATTAAAATTTGTGGGTAGGCACCCTGCATAGTTGGCACCTATGATACACATGATGTCTGAAAGGCGTTAAAAGTTTTGGGTTTCATGAACAAGACTTCAGCCTAACGTTGGAGGTGGAGACGTTTCTGCAAAAAATGCTCATCAATTTCTGCAAATAAAAGGGAGGGGGGGCTGGCTTTGCAGCCATAGAACAGCTTCAGTCATAGAGTGACAACTTCACAAGGGCATCAGCAGGGAAAAAAACATTTAGCAGCTTTTCAACAACAACAAAAATGCAAGTCGCTGCAATGTATTTGTGGTCTCTTCAAACGCATCTTCTTTGTGCGTATGACATGATTAAAAAAGAAAGGAAGGAGGAAGGAAAACTGCTTGTGCATTAAAAGGTCTTGGTAAAACTGAATATTTAATAGCAGAACATTAACTACGACTAGTCTGAACATCCAGGATATTTCGAAGACAGATTTTAAATATTAAACTCTCTTTAGTTTGAACTAGACACACACGGCGTGAACATCAGAAGCACGTTTCTTTTGCATGCATAGTCCAGATGTGGGTGGCTGATATGAAGTGCATGGCCGATGCTGGAATTTTTGATGTTCCAAATATTTGGCATGTAACCGGGTTTTCCAATACTTGATGGGACACCTCTCCTGCCCATCCCTTACATCAGCATCTGGGGAGCGGCTCCAGATGAAGAAGAAGAAGAAGAAGAAGAAGAAGAAGAAGAAGAAGAAGAAGAAGAAGAAGAAGAAGAAGAAGAAGAAGAAGAAGAAGAAGAAAAGGAAGAAGAGTTTGGATTTGATATCCCGCTTTATCACTACCCGAAGGAGTCTCAAAGCGGCTAACATTCTCCTTTCCCTTCCTTCCCCACATCAAACACCCTGTGAGGTGGGTGGGGCTGAGAGACTTTAAAGAAGTGTGACTAGCCCAAGGTCACCCAGCAGCTGCATGTGGAGGAGCAGAGACACGAACCCGGCTTCCCAGATTACGAGTCTACCGCTCCTAACCACTACACCACACTGGCTCTCTTAGGGGAAAGTGGCTCCTCTGAGAGAGTTTTGAAGAGTGGTGACAAAGGACAGGGTCTTTTCAGTAGCGTCCCCCATCTGTGGAATACGCTGCACAGTGAGCCTCATAAAACACCAACTTTGTCATCTTTTCAACACCAGTTTAAGTCCTACCTCTCCTCCCAGGCATTTGACGGGATGGGATGGTTGATTCGAGGTTTTGTTTCAGCTGATTATCTATCCCTGGTATTATTATTTTTCCTGCTTGGGTGAATATTTATTTTATGTACTTAACAGGATTTATATCCTGACATCTCTAGAAGGGTTGCATAAAGCAATATAACAAAACAATTTTAAAAAAATAGTGATAAAATGAAATGTAAGATCAAAAGATCAAGCAGAATTTAACAATTTGAAAATCTTAAAAAGTATGCATATTATTGTAAAATTGTGTATTAAAATTACTTGTCAATATTACATGTCCATGTCTGGATAGGTTATTATCATTATTATCATATATTTATTTATACCTCGCCTTTTCCCCTGATGGGACTCAAGGCAGCTTACAGATAAAAACAAGTTTGTGACATTATAATGCTGACTGCACTATTTTGTATTAATGTCTTGTTTTAACCCCAGGTGGTGCTGTGGGTTAAACCACAGAGTCTAGGGCTTGCTGATCAGAAGGTTGGCGGTTCGAATCCCTGCAACGGGGTGAGCTCCTGTTGCTCGGTCCCAGCTCCTGCCCACCTAGCAGTTCGAAAGCACATCAAATTGCAAGTAGATAAATAGGGCGGGAAGGTAAACGGCGTTTCCGTGCGCTGCTCTGGTTCGCCAGAAGCGGCTTTGTCATGCTGGCCACATGACCCGGAAGCTGTCTGTAGACAAACGCTGGCTCCCTCGGCCTATAGAGCGAGATGAGCGCCGCAACCCCAGAGTCGGACACGACTGGACCTGATGGTTAGGGGCCCCTTTACCTTTACCTTTTATGTTTATATATAGCTGTTCTAACAAATGCAATAAAAAATACTATCTGTATTTTTTACTGTATCTTACCTAAATATAGTGGTGGCTGACAATATTGAAAACATTTTGTCAAATTATTTTGCATCTAAATGGCACCAAAAGGGGTGTGGAGATGCAGCCCAAAATGTTGGGGAGTGGCTGGTTTTTCCCCCTTCACATAAAAGTTTTCAAAGTGCTCTCTCCCTCTCTTATGGAGAGAGGAAGCTTTTCCAGATAGCCTGCAGCCTTTATTCTCCTCCCACAGGGATGAGAAGAAAGTTTCAGGGTGAAGAATAATATTGGCCATCCTGAAATGGCTCTCCAAGAGATATATCATTTTCAAAACTTGGAGGTTCAGGGTATTTCCACCTCCGCCCTAATAAATAGCCCAGATTGTCACCTCCAATATCAAATAGCGGGCACACACATACATGTACACACATGGTTACATTCAATGCTAGTCGTATCCTGAGTAGACCCCCTGAAATTAGTGGGCATGTCTGCCAGAACATAGACAACAGAAGTTAGGCTATGCCTGACCAGATAGGAATTCAGCTGAGCAACCAGCCAAAGTTGATGGAAGCCACTTTCCCCTAAGGCGGCAGAAAGCCCCACAAAGTTTTCAAGTAGTCAAATGGCAAGCTATAGGTTATATATGTTTTGACCTTGCAGACCCTGGCCTCCTTCACCCTCTTAGGGTAAGTTTTCTCTTCCCATGTCTGAACTATTTGCTTACTATAAATAACACTATTTAATTATGTCCTAAGAGTCTGGGCAGAGTGGAACATCTCATCCTTAAGAGAATGTGTGTTCTTGTCAGGTTAATGTACCTGCATTTTATCTGCATAAAGTATTCGGCATCTCTTGCACTCTCTCTCTCTCTCTCTCTCTCTCTCTCTCTCTCTCTCTCTAATTTTTTATATAAAATTGTTTATAGAATTTTCCATTTTACAATTTAAAGTACTCATTTTACATCCTTCATTTTACATATCATGAATCCCTGCATATTTTACAAAAACTATACCATTCAGTATTCCATTATTGTATCCATCAAAACTCATTTACACTGTTGAATTTATCTTACCGGTAATACTGCCAGCATTGTCGGCTGTACACAATTATTTCCCATATATTCAATAAACGTTTTCCAATCTTCTTTAAACGTATGTTCTTCTTGTTCACTTATTCTATATGTTAAGTCTGCAAATTGTGCATATTTTGTCAACTTAAGTTGCCATTCTTTTTTGGTTAGCCCCATTTTAGGGCTAACAAAAGACGGGACACAGTAGTAGCATACATAACATTTTTTTCAATTCATTATGGATCATTTCCCAATACTCTTTTACCCTTCTACAAGTCCATTGTCACCTCTTGCTGATATAAACATGTGACAGATGATACCTTTTTTAAAGAGACATCCCGAAGATTGGGGGGGGGAGGGTTTTGATCTACCAGTAAATTAAGTTTAGTTTGTTTAAATTCTGTTGGAGGGAGCAATGGGCCTAATTAGCCTCCTATTCCTTCCAGTCCTTTCTTAGCCCAATACTTCTTTCATGCATCAGCATAAGCTCCAGATAATATTTTAATGTATGCAGAGATGTGATAGAATGGACTTACAGATGTGAAAAAATGTAGCAAGCCCAAAACGGACAGGTGTGCCCCATTCTGCTCTGCCCGTATCAAGGATTTCTGCGCTGCGTTTGCTCAGACTGAAGGGCCTTCAGAGGAGATCACAGGCTACAATCTCACATGTGGCTCTTTTAATGCATTCATTTTTGTTTTGTTCTTTCCCCGAGGTTGGTTAGGTCAATGATAGTTTGAAAACAGCCTCCCTTGCCATGTGGTGAAATTTCAGCGCATCATTAATTCCCGTGCCACACGATCACAGGAGGGAGCTGCTGAACTCCTGCTCACCACAATCAATTTTGCATTGGAGCAAGTTGATCTTTTAGGGAACAGGGTCTGCAGGGCAGGTGCGATGTCAGACATCATGTCCAAAATGATTTTTCAAAATCAGTTGATAATGAGTTAAATGATATTCTCGGAAGGCGCTCTTCAGGCCAATGTAAGAGTATTAGAAACTAAATGCCCCCCACACACACTTTTTATCACACTTAACAGTAATAACAACCAATATGTTATTTTCCCTCCTGACACAGAGTTGAGGAGTCTGCAACCTCTAATTTGACAGCCACTGTATTATTGCTCTCTGGGAAAATTAGACAAGATGGAAAATTAAGCCATCCAAAAATTGACACAAACAGAAAACTAGGACTCTCACTTGGTCTCTGTCGCTTGTGCAACGAGCGCTGATTATATGGTGTTTGACATTCCATTTCCAGGTCAGCCACAGCAACACAGAAGTCATACTTCATTTATACTCCATCTGACACCACTGAAGGACCGCGTTAGTCTTTGAAGATGCCATGCGCTCAGAAAGAGGAAGACTAGAATTAACCTTGTCTTCTTGATGGCCTTGTTTGTGGATTTTTGTCTTCAGCCGGCAAACGCAGAAGGCAGCCCAAATTTCAGAATGCCTTTGTATCGAGATTGCCATAATCACAAAAGGCCAGAACTTGCTGTCACAGGAGTCACACAGCTGCAGCTGAAAGCGGCACCGCAATATGTCTCCTCTTCCTCTGGTAATGTGTTGGAAGTATAACAGCAGAGATCATTCAGTTAGTAACCTAGGGGTTAATTCTATTCTCTGTGTTAGGTGTTGCTTAGCAAACAGATTGCCATGATACTTCCTGGAATTACTTAAATTCTGATTGGCTGTGTAGTTCTAAGGGAGTTTTACTCTGCATATTTAGCGGTTGAATAGCCTCCTCCTATGAACAAGGCCTGAACGAAGAAAAACAAAACTCCTTTCCTCCTTTCTCCTAACCTAATATGTTGTTTTGTTCAGATTCCCTCAGTAAAGTATTATCAACTTGCTCTTCTCTCCAGATTTCCACACAACTCTGCAAGCTGGTTCCCCAGGGAGCTTTGGCCAGTCAGATGGATCGAGTGGTGTGTTGGCCGAGTGCAAATGATGGCGAAGATACCGGCTTCTGTCACCACCCAGAGTTACAAAGGCCCCTTGGGAGGTGATTGCACCATGGAAGAATACCATGGAAAAGAGAAGACCTGTGCAGCTAAATGGCGCTTAACTATCATATCTCTACCCGAACTGCCATTGGCTCTGGAGGTGGAAGAGTCTCTGGCGAGAGGAATGGGGTGTGTGTGTGACAGGGTCATTGTGTGCATGTGTGATGTGTACTTTTAATGTTATATCAAGGATCACTAGCAGGCGCATTTGGAATTTTGAGAAAGTGTGCTGTGGTGCCGCAACGGACACCATGGGGCATAACATTGCGCAAAATGGCTGCCATGGGGGCTTGGCATAACACAAAATGGCTGCCACAATTAAAGGAGCAGAAAAGAGAGTTAGGACCACAAGCCGGTGTGGGCATGCTGGGGAAAGGCACCCGTATCAGCCCCTGGCACACTTGCTTCCAGAGATAAGCGCTTTGCCCCTCTTCTTTTGCTGAAGGGCAATATGGGAAAACACATGCCTGGAATTTGACACGCAAAGGGGCATAGGAAGCTGCCTTATACCAAGTCAGACTCGGTGGTCCATCTAGCTCTTGTAATGATCCCTGGCTGGCGGGCAAGCAAGCCCCGATAAGAAGTAATGACCCTCCAGAAGTGTTATGTACATTTATTTACAACAAAACACATCCAGAGCATGGCTTCTCACCTGCTCGCATTGACGACAGTTGGTCAGTCTGAATCTTTGCCCCTTCCACAGCAGGAAGGACACCAAATTCCTGCCTTTCCCCTCTTGCCCTTCCATTGCCCTCTGATCTTATCCAGTCTCCTAGCATGGGGACTGAGAGGCTGACCTTCCCCCTCCCCATTTTCACTTGACAGAGTCTCAGTCCTTTGCTTATCTGCTGATTGCCTAGCAATGATCTGGCTGCCTTCCAACTCCCCCTCTTCTTTAGAGCTGACAGTGTCTTCCTCAGGAAGGGGTCAAACTGCCCTTTCTCAACACTGTCAGCCAGCTCTCATCTGCAGAGTCGGTCCCTCTTTCGCTTAGCTCAGTTTCTGAGTCTGACTCTTTCCCGGCGCTCTGGTGACCCACGTTCCTGGAAGCTCTGTACTGGCTACTGTGACTAGCAGGATATCTCCGGAGTTTCAGGCAGGGGGTCACTCCCCAGCCCTAACTGGAAATCCTGGGGATTGAACCTGGGACCTTTTACATACAAAGCAGTTGCTCTGCTACTGCGCCTCAAAGCACAGCACCCACACTTACACAGATCAGTGAGGAAATATATTGGTGGGGGCCAAAATGGAATCTGCTGCCCAGGTGAACGCTGTCACCCGAGGCAGTTGTCTCATCTTGCTTCATGGGCAGACCAGCCCTGCGCTGGTGAGGAATGGGATTTGAAAATATGGGTTGCATTTCCCATGGAGTGAAACTTTGGGGATATGTGCCCCCCTCCAGCCCACCCATGATGCTTCAAAAATGCTGGGAGTTTGCAGAGATTACCCTCCAAGACTGGTCCATCGCAGCCCACCAGTCCTGGGATGTACAAACCACTTCCCGCTTGCAGAAGAGGACAATGTAATTGTCTACTGAGAATCATGTTAATCACTTTAAAGTGTCTCAAGCTAATATCAGGTTTCTCAATTGGCAGTTCTCCACACCGCAGTTTCAAACCACTAAAGATATAATTGTTAGCTATTAATAAGATAATGTTTGTAAAGTGATTTGAACATAAAAGCATTTTATGGGCCTACAAGGTATTATTATAACCGCATTCAACAATAAAACATGAATTGTGTCTAAGAGCGCTCAGGTCTACGACACCCAAATGTTTGACATTTGCCTCTGTAAAGTGTAGCTTTAAAAAAAAATTAAAAAAGAGGACAGTGATGGAAAAAGCAAAGAGTAGAAAAAATAAAGAAGAGGTAAAGGTTTTGCTAGCAAGTTGGCAGAATTCTCTCCAGTCTAAAGAATTACACTACTTTTATTGAGAGTCTCTTTAAACTTCCCCCATCATTACGTTGCCCCTCGGGAGAAACCCACAAATTTACTATGAATTTCACTTAATTACTATTTAGTTTACTATTATTTTTGTCACTTTTCATTGAAGAGAAATCTAAGTGCAGTTCACCGAGAGAAGATATACATGAAAACAATTTTAAACAGAAAAAAACTGAAAACGGATCACTAAAGCAGGGGTCCCCAACCCAGTGCACATGGGTACCAGTATTACCATTGAAACAACCCTACTTCAAACATGCCCGCATTTCATCGGATGCCAAAATTAGACACCCAACATCCCATGTGATCTGAACAGGAGAAATGCTGTGATCTAGGCGCGTTTCCCCCACTGATTGGACAGCTGGGGGGGGGGGACTTCTAGAAAATAATAATTAAAAAACTCTTAATATACAACTGTGCTGTTGTTGTTTTAATAAATAAGTAATAGCACAAAAATGGGGGAAATGTACAATTCAACCAGGTCCTAGAATAATAGGATTTGAGGGTTGGAGGGAACCTCTGAGGTCATCCACTCTAACCCTTCTCAAGGCAGGACCCTACGCTTGTGGCAAGGTCGCATACC